>NC_079449.1:45567255-45579755 GCF_903798145.1 Danio aesculapii
CTGCTCTTCTTGACTGTATAACTACTTTCTTCATATCTCTTATATTTCCAGTACATTTGATTTAATTTAATACTTTTCAGCAAAAGAAATCATTAAGCACTTTGCCTCAACAGGCAGTTCTCAGCATCTCAGGGCTGTTTTCTCTCAGTTCAGTGTACTGCTGGTCTACCGGGAGCGCTGATAAAATGAAAGGGTCAGTTATACTTCAGGAAATTGGCTCACTAGTCTAAATAACTGTCAGGCACATCCAGAAATAAGCTTTAATTCATTTAACTTGTAGATCTGTGCTGACTCACGCTGCACACTGTTTTGATTTGCACAAAAAAAACATCTATTTATCAATGATTCGGGTATTGTTAGCTGATTCTGACTATTTTTAGCTGACGTATTACTGTAAGATGCCATAACTATAATAACAAACACAGGAATGCATTGAAAAACAACAACAACAAAAAAGAGAGCCACTAAATAAAAGCTTGAATTACTTGAATACTTGACTTGTTCATGTAGTCAAGTAGATCAGTCATGCGTATTTGTTTTTGTTATGTATGAGGCTCTGCATATTGCTGAATTTTTTCATTATTATTATATTTTTTGTGGATTCTTCACTATTAACTTAAGCAGAAATTAGTTTATGAGTTGCAATTAAACTAATGAATAGAATTTATTAGAATTTTTGTTGGAAGAATTTAAGCTGATAAAGACTTAAAGATGAATCATCATGAATCCGACTTTATTAGGGTCCCATGTCTGTATTTAGTGTCTATGACATCTTGGTTTTACTTGCCAAGTTATATACAGTTGAAGTCAGAATTATTAGCCCCCCCCTGTTTATTTTTACCCCCAATTTCTGTTTAACGGAGAGAAGATGTTTTCAACACATTTCTAATCATAATGGTTTTAATAACTCATCTCTAATTACTGATTTATTTTAGCTCTGCCATGATGACAGTAAATAATATTAGACTAGATATTCTTCAAGACACTTCTATACAGCTTAAAGTGACATTTAAAGGCTTAACTAGGTTAATTAGGTTAACTAGGCAGGTTAGGGTAATTAGGCAAGTTAGTGTATAATGTTGGTTTGTTCTGTAGACTATCGAAAAAATAAATTGCTTAAACGGGCGAATAATTTAGACCTTAAAATGGATTTAAAAAAATTTAAAACAGCTTTTATTCTAGCCAAAATAAAACAAATAAGACTTTCTCCAGAAGAAAAAATATTATCAGACATACTGTGAAAATTTCTTTGATCGGTTATACATCATTTGGGAAATAACGGGGTTGGGTAATAATTCTGACTTCAACTGTAAGACAAAGTGTAATGCAACTTTAAATTACATGTTAAATTTCACTTAAAAATGTTTGTTTTCCTCATTTTTTTCCGTAAATGACTCTTATGTATTTAAAAAAATTAATGGTCATTACAGAAATGCTGGATTTATTACACACACACACACACACACACACACACACACACACACGCACATACACACACACGCACGCGCACACACACACACACACACACACACATACACATGCACGCGCACACACACACACACACACACACATACACACACACAGAATTTTGATCGATGTGTACAGTTGAAGTGAGAATTGCTAGTTACTGTCTTGTCCCGATAGATGGATTTAGAGGTTTTTGCAAAAAAAAGCACTAGTGGATTTAGCTGGTTTTGACGCAAAAGAAAATCTACCTTGTTAAAAACCAAAGAAATGTATAATGTTACATTTTGGAAAAAAAGATATTTTATTTGCGAGCCAATAACCCTATCATTACCTATAAAATGAAACGTCTGAGCCTAATTAGGGGAGCCTGATAGAAACTGCTCATTTACAAGAAAAGAGGTCTGATGGATTTAGAGGGTTTTGCATCTGAACTCTTCATATTCTCACCTTGATAAACAATAGCTTATTCCTATTCTTAATAACTTAAAGAATCAATTTCAAACTCAGTAAGCGGTTCACTATTGAAAGAGAAACATTTGGACAAGTGCCCAATACTGTAATAGTCTTAAATCAGAATGTGCAATGGTAATATTTTCATTGATACATTTTCCAAAGAAGTCTCCCATTCGTTCAAAGGTAAACTGGAACTAAAAATACTCTGGCTGTTTCTCAATTCCAAGAACGCAGAGAACGGACTTGCGTTCTTGTGGAGACCGGAATTGTCAGGTGTCCTCTGAAGAACGAACTCGGGAGACCACGAGAACAGAGAACGTGTCCTGTGAGAAATGAGATGCTGCGTTCTTCCTGATGATCGCATGACCTTCACGCGTTTTTTAATGGACAATTATTTAAACATTACAACATTCATACAACGGTTAATTGTTTTTCCCCTTTCAAAACATAGACTATGCATAAAAACGTTATAAATATACGTTGCACAATATAAATAAAACAGATTTTAATATGAATTTCAGCAAACAAACACATTTAATATGTTTATCCCTTTATCAAGATGTCCATGGTAATGTTTAATTTCGACCGTTTCATTTAGGGTAAATAAACTGAGGTAAATAAGTGATATCTCTGAACTTTAATAATAATCAAAATAAAATGCTGCGCTTCCCACCTCCAGTCGTAATGACTTCTGGGACTTCTAGAGTGAGATCGGTGCTCAAGTCTGCATCGGTGCGTCCTCGATATCAAAAACACATCCGGGAAGTTTCACGCATCCTCCGTTCTTGCGGTCTTTAGTATTAGAACTGAACTTCGGCAGCTGATGATGACGTTACACGAGAACATGTGGACGCAAGACCACTGAAGAACGCATAATGAGAAACAGCCACTGTGTTGCTGAACGGCGGAAGTGAAGTGACGTCATTGTGGAAAGGGTCTATCGTTCTGTTTAATCCACTTAAGATGGTGCAGGAAGTAATTGTGTGGAACCTTGCTTTCTTTACAGTGTGGGGCAATACAACACACCTGGTTTAAATCTTAATCTATTATTTTCTGACTTTGTTTGGCTCATTAGATGGAGATGACTATCTGACTGTTGCCCAGTCGCTAAAGCGAGAGTTCGACAGCCCTGACATCTCTGACCTCAAGTTCCTAGTCGACGGGAAGTGTATCCACGTACACAAAGCCCTTCTTAAAATCAGGTAAACTAAAACCTTCAGTCAAGCAACACAAGCTCTAAAAGCATTCTGCTCTCTAAATGCTCTGGTAATGGAGTATAAAGGATCTGGGATTTGATCCAGCTTCCTGGTTAACCTGAGATAGCATCAAGTTTTTAAAAAATCTCAGTCATGTGAAGAACAGCTTAAAATAGGATCTGTGTTTTCCCCTCCAGAGTTTTTTCCATTATTGAACAGGTTCAATTCAGGAAGCTGCGCTTTGTTGACTTTAAGGTGTAGACACTTGCTTGATTGTGTATGCATGCACGGTTGCATAAGTGTCACTCATTGTGTATCTACTATCACCAGTTAACATTTTAAGCATATCTTCTTTATCTTAACCGAGCAGTTCTGTGCTGTAATGCGTGCTTGTTTTTATTTGCTCCTGGCAGAGATGCATGTGCAGACAAGACACTGAGAAGGAAGCTTTAAAAAATACACAGGTAGACATAATAGTATGTTGTACCACATTATGCCACAGCTATATCACCCTGCAGCCCAAGAGCGGTTACTCACTGAAGCTAAGCAGGGCTGAACATGGTCACTACCTGGATGGGAGACCACATGAGAAAAGTAGGTTGATGTTGGAAGTTAGTGAGGCCAGCAGGGGGAGCTCAACCTGTGGTCTGTGTTGAGTCCTTATGCCCCAGTATAGTGAAGAGGACACTATACTGTCATTAAAAATACCATGGCATTCCTTGTAAAGAGTAGGGGTGTATCTCCGGTGTCCTGGCCAAATCGGCCTATACCCATCATCGCCTCCCAATCATCCCCATTCACCGAATTGGCTCTATAACTGTCTCTCCACTCCACCTATAGCTGGTGTGTGGTAAGCGCACTGGCGCTGTTGTCCTGTGCCGTTGCATCACCTCCCTCATGATTTTAAAACACTTTGAGTGGCCAAAGTGTTTTAAAAGTCTTTGGCTAAAATAAGTCTTTGTCTATAGAGTGTGTGTGTGAAGTTTCAGCTCAAAATATCACACAAATACAACCACAACCACATCATTTTAAAAATGTGTTAAAAGAATGTAATTATAAAAGAATGAGAAAGAAAAGAAAGACATAATAGTGTGATCTGTCGGACGTAGCACAGTGCTCATTCAGTAAAGGCACAGCTAAACGGATGTGTTTTCAGTCTTGATTTGAATGTGCCTAATGTCGGAGCACATCTGATCATTTCTGGAAGCTGATTCCAGCAGCAGGGGGCGCTGTCAGTAGCTGAAAGCCGATTCACCCTGCTTTGACTGAACTCTTGGAGTTTCTAGTTTATATGATCCTAAAGATCTGAGTGATCGGTTAGGTTTGTATTCAGTGAGCATATCTGTAATGTAATGAGGGCCCATTTAGTGATTTATAGACCAGTAATAATACTTTAAAATCTATTCTGAATGTAACTGGGAGCCAGTGTAAAGACCTGAGGACAGGTGTGATGTGCTCTGATTTCCTGGTTCTGGTCAGAATTCTGGCCGCAGCGTTCTGGATGTGCTGCAACTGTCTGACTGTCTTTTTGGGAAGGCCAGTGAGAAGTACAGTAATCCACCCTGCTGCTGATAAAAGCATGAACAAGTCTTCACTGAAAACAAAGCTTCTAATTCTTGCAGTGTTTTTGAGATGATAGTATGCTGATTTAGTAACTGCTTTGACATGACTATTGAAACTTATATCTGACTCCAGTCACACCAAGATTCTTGACCTTATTTTTTATTGTTTGACCCTTAGAGCCAAGGTACGCATTTAGTACTTTATAATACTATATTATTATATTGGACGAACTTTTTTTAGTCTTCTGCCTTACCCACAATATGAAAATACATATAAATACATTTAGATCATTTACTTTAATCATTACTATTGGAATGTGAAGAGACTTTCAACCAGCACAACAAAACGAGTTTTTGAAGACAATCACCTACTGCACCTTTAGTAGTAATGATTCTTAATGTTAACCGGCTTTAAATATTAGTAAACGACCCAACAGATTAGTGTGCTCTAACAGCAAACATACAACTTGTGTTTATAGGTGTGAGCATTTCCGAGCACTGCTGAATGAAACCGACGAAGAGACCATTGAGATTCATCAGTTCTCTTATTTGGTGTATCGTGCATTCCTCGAGTACCTGTATACTGACACGATCAACCTCCCTCCTGAAGATGCAATCGGTAAACAATCCCATTCATTCTCGATGTGCTCGATCTAAGATCAATAATATATATGTTTTTCTAATTACACTAAATACCTAATAAATATATTAGGTGTTTAAAATCCAGCATCCCCCCCCCTCCAAAAAAAAAACTAAAAATCTACATAAATTCTGGTATTAGTGTAACGAGATTTGATTGAGTGGATTTCATGATGTTTTCTTGGTTGCGCAGTTAGTATTGTTTTAAAAATTGTTTGTGTACTTAAGTAAATATATTTTAAAAATGGTTTCACCTCTTCACCCCCACTGGAGTGGTATAGTCCAAGCAGTCTGCAAACATCATCGGTTTACCACTCTTCATTGGGCTGCGTGCACAATCGCCTCCTACTTGAGTAGGTACTACATTTAAATTTGAATTTACTACAAGATCGTTAGAAAAGTATGTTCTATATAGTGTGAATGTGAGTAGTCTGATGTACTACATAGACCATTTGTCATTATCACATGACCTACTCACGTCAGCTGCCTCGCTTCACTCACATTCATGAATTCTCTCACATAGCTTCACGGAATAGCTTAGCATCGATTGAATGCGCAATACAGAATCTCGGCAGAAGTAGTAGGTCATCGGGGTACTTTTTGCACACTATTTGTTGAATACTATGCATTCGGACATACAATTCGTCTCGTATACTGTTTTTCACATACAATATAGTAGGTTAAGTATGAGCTTTTAGACAAAGCATTAGTGAAAAGTGGTAAACCGGCCAATCACAGTCATATCTGTTGAGTACATGAACACAATCAGCAGTGTTTAATAACATGCTTAAATGTTAGAGGCAAACGGATGTTTTAAAAATTTCAGTACTGATTGTTACCGAAGTTACCAAACTTTTGACAACCCTAACGCAGAGGACGTAAGTCTGATTGATGTTGTTTGGTGTTCATGATTCTGGTGGTGGTTTGCTTTATGAAGGTCTGTTGGATTTGGCCACATACTACCGTGAGAGTCGTCTGAAAAGACTGTGTCAGGAGACCATCAAGAGAGGAATCACAGAGGAGAATGCTATAACACTGCTGTCAGCGGCGGTCAAGTATGAAGCTCGGGTGAGAGCACAGAAACTTCTCATTTATCAGTCAATCATACAGGTTATGTACAGGTCCTGTTGCAAATCTAAAAAATTTCTATTTGATGGAAATACAAAACAAAAACAAACTGGTGACGTACACAGAAGACATACGTGAGAAAAAATACTAAAATAGTGTTAATATTTTGTGTAAATAAAATGGTATTGGAATTTTAAGAAAAAATGTGAAGAATAAAATGTTTATTATAATTTGTACTGTAAACTGTTTAGGAAACACAAACAATAGATGATTTATATGTTAACTCTGTGACTGCTCTGTTATTTAAATCTATAATATGATGAAAATACACAACATTCATTTCTAGACATGCCATGTGGTGTCTGGTTTGAGGTTAGCATCTTGAGTTAAAAAGCACACAATTTTGAAAAATGTCAACTCTGTTACTGTTAGCCCTGTTGCTAATTGTTTAACTTTTTAAACCACTAATGGAGTCGACTAACAGGGTTGACTGAAACAGGGTTGACCAAAACAGGGTCACAGGGTCGACCGTAACAGTACTAAACTCTGTTACTGTTGTGGTCGACTCTGTAACAGTCGACTCCGTATCAGTATCAATACGGAGTCGACCACAACAGTAACAGAGTCAACTGAAACAGAGTTGGCCATAACAGTAACGGATTCAATCAGAATGGAGTCAATGGTAACAGTAACTGAGTCGACCAAAACTGAGTCAACCATGATAGAAACGGAATCGACCAAAACGGAGTCGACTGAAGGAGAGTCAACCATAACAGTAACTGAGTCGACCAAAACTGAGTCGACCGTAACAGTTACGAGTCTACTGAAACTGAGTCAACCGTAACAGAAACGGAATCGACCAAAACGGAATCAACTGAAGGAGAGTCGACCATAACAGAAACGGAGTCGACCTAAACTGAGTCGACCGTAACAGTTACGAGTCTACTGAAACTGAGTCGACCGTAACAGAAATGGACTTGACCATAGCGGAGTCGACCGAAACGTAGTCGACTGTAACTATAGTGGAGTCAACTTAAGCGGAGTCGACCGTAACAGTAACTGAATCAACTGGAATGGAGTCCACCGTAACAGTAACGAGTCAACCGTAACAGAAAAGGAAGCGACCGAAATGGAGTCCACTGTAACAGTAAAGGAGTCAACCAAAACGCAGTCGACCGAAACTGAGTCAACCTTAACAGTAACTGAGTCGACTGACTATGAGTCGACCGTAACCGAAACGGACTCGATCAAAACGGAGTCAACGTAACTGTACCAGAGAAGTCTACAGAAACGGAGTCGACCATAACAGTAACGCGGTTGACCGTAACAGAGTCGACCGTAACAGTAACGGAGTCGACCGAAACAGAGTAGATTGTAACAGTAACGGAGTCGACCGAAACGGAGTCAACCTTAACAGTAACTGAGTCGACCACAACTGTAACAGAGTTGACCGTAACCATAATAGAGTCGACCATAACAGAAGCGGAGTTGACCGAAACGGAGTTGACCGTAACAGAGACAGAGATGACAGTAACAGAGTCGGCCGTCACCGTGACGGGGTCGACCGTAACGGTAAGGTAAGGGAGTCGACCGAAATGGAGTCGATCATAACAGTAACGGAGTCGACGGAAACGGAGTCGACGGAAACGGAGTCGACCACAACTGTAACAGAGTCGACCGTAACCGAAACCGACTCGATCAAAACGGAGTCAACCGTAACTGTACCAGAGTTGACCGTAACCCTAACTGAGTCCACAGAAACGGAGTCGACCATAACAGTAACGCGGTTGACCGTAACAGAGTCGACCGTAACAGTAACGGAGTCGACCGAAACAGAGTAGATTGTAACAGTAACGGAGTCGACCGAAACGGAGTCAACCTTAACAGTAACTGAGTCGACCACAACTGTAACAGAGTTGACCGTAACCATAATAGAGTCGACCATAACAGAAGCGGAGTTGACCGAAACGGAGTTGACCGTAACAGAGACAGAGATGACAGTAACAGAGTCGGCCGTCACCGTGACGGGGTCGACCGTAACGGTAAGGTAAGGGAGTCGACCGAAATGGAGTCGATCATAACAGCAACGAAGTCGATCATAACAGTAACAGAGTCGACGGAAACGGAGTCGACGGAAACAGAGTCGACCACAACTGTAACAGAGTTGACCGTAACCATAACAGAGTCGACCATAACAGAAGCGGAGTTGACCGAAACGGAGTCGACCGTAACAGAGACAGAGTTGACAGTAACAGAGTCGACCGTCACCGTGACGGAGTCGACCGTAACGGTAAGGTAAGGGAGTCGACCGAAACGGAGTCGATCGTAACAGCAGCGGAGTCGACTGGAACAGTAACAGAGTTGACCGAAACGGAGTCGTTGACCGCAATCGTAACAGAGTTGACTGTAACCGTAACGGAGTCGACTCTAACTAAACGGAGCTGACCATGACACAGACAGAGTTGACCGTAAGCGTAACAGAGTTGACCGTAACAGAGTCGACCTTAACAAAGTTGTGCTTTAGCTCAAGATGCTAACCTAAAACCAGACACCACATGGCATGACTGTTCCCCATCACATTAAACCTTTTGCATAATTTTACAATGATAATGCATTCAGTTTACTGTGAACTACACATGTTCTGTATCATTCCAGTTTAAGGAAAATCAACAGAAATGCTTGAAATGTATGCCTGCAATTCAGGAAAGATTCATATGCACAGTGCTCATTTTGACTGAGAACCAACCTATGACTGTATCTAGTCCCAAAATATAATCTTGTCCATAACCAGATATCACACACACACACTGTATGATGTCTAAAACTGTAGTCTAGCGAGCCAGCGCACTAGGTTTCGGAGCAGAGCCTAAACATGTACATATATTTGCGGTTTCATGTATTATTCTGTAGGTCTTTGGTGGTGGTTCTGTTTCTCTCTGAATCCGTGCGTCCGCTCTCCATGTGCAGGATCTAGAGGAGTTCTGCTTCAAGTTCTGCGTCAACCACCTGACATCTGTCACACAGACGCAGGCCTTCGCTGATATGGACCACGACCTGCTGAAGAACTTCATCAGCAAAGCCAGCCGCTACGGGGCCTTCAAAAACTGACAGATCCAGCGTAGACAGAGAAAGAGAGAGAGAGAGGTATTCTGTTCTGGATTGTTTATCTCAAATACCTCGGATTTGGAGAGACAAAAGCCAAATTCTTGAGGTTTTGAGAGTGGAGAAGTGGACTGCACTGGTTGTCTTCGGGGTCCCAGTGCCTTTACATTAGATCCCCATCTGAAGCACTATGAAAGACTGGGTTGAAAGGGACCAGAAATGTTTAAAAGATTCATTGTATCAAAAAAAAATAACTCAACTTCGAGTCAACAATATTGGCTCAAAATTGACTCAACAACAAAATTGTAAGGCAACTTGCTGTACAGTTTGTTTTTGTTTGTTTTTTGAGTTGACTCCACTTAAATCGTGTTATCTGCAGTACTTGGGTTAAAAGTTGAGTCAACTAAAAAAAGCTGCACAACCTTACGATTTTAAGTTGACTGCTTAAAATTGTAAGGCTGCAGAATTTTTTTTGAGTTGACTTCACTTAAATCGTGTCATCTACTGTACTCAGGTTTAAAAGTGGAGTCAACTAAAAAAAGCTGCACAACCTTACGATTTTAAGTTGACTCAACTTAAATTTGTAAGGCTGCACAGTTTTTTGAGTTGACTCCACTTAAATCGTGTCATCTGCAGTACTTAGTTTAAAAGTGGAGTCAACTCAAAAAAAAAGCTGCGCAACCTTACGATTTAAAGTTGACTCGACGTAAAATTAAGGCTGCACAGGTTTTTTGAGTTGACTCCACTTAAATCGTGTCATCTGCAGTACTTGGCTTGAAAGTTGAGTCGATTTAAAAAAAGCTGCACAACCTTACGATTTTAAGTTGACTCAACTTAAATTTGTAAGGCTGCAGAGTTTTTTTTACTTGACTTCACTTAAATCGTGTCATCTACTGTACTCAGGTTTAAAGTTGAGTCAACTAAAAAAAGCTGCACGACCTTACGATTTTAAGTTGACTCAACTTAAATTTGTAAGGCTGCACAGTTTTTTGAGTTGACTTCACCTAAATCGTGTCATCTGCAGTACTTGGTTTAAAAGTGGAGTCAACTCAAAAAAAGCTGCGCAACCTTACGATTTAAAGTTGACTCGACGTAAAATTTTAAGGCTGCACAGTTTTTTTTGAGTTGACTCCACTTAAATCGTGTCATCTGCAGTACTTTAGTTAAAAGTTGAGTCAACTCAAAAAAGGCTGCACAGCCTTAACATTTTAAGTTGACTCTGCTTAAAAATGCAAGGCTGCAGAGTTTTTTTGTTGACTCCACTTAAATTGTGTCATCTGCAGTACTTGGGTTAAAAGTTGAGTCAACTCAAAAAAAGCTGCGCAACCTTACGATTTAAAGCTGACTTTACTTAAAATAGTAAGGCGGCAGTTTTTTTTGAGTTGACTCCACTTAATTCGTGTCATCTGCAGTACTTGGGTTGACTCAAAAAAAAAGCTGCGCAGCCTTACAATTTTAAGTTAAGTCAACTTTTATATTTTTCACAGGTTTGTAATGATTAAAACCGCTAAACAAAAAAGGAAGGGATTGAAAAATGAAAAAGCAAAAGGGAAGAATTGTTGTGTGTATACGAGATGGCTGATCCAGAAAGACGTCTCCATTTGTTTTCCTAATAGATTTACAGCCTAAAGTTTAAATTTAAAGGGACAGTACACCCAAAACTGAAAATTCTGTCATCATCCACTCATCTTGTGCTAAACATTTATGGCTTTCTTCTTCAAAGCCATTCAGTTACTATTGACTTTCATAGTATTTTTTTTTTTCTTACTATGGATGTTAATTCTAAACATTGGAACCACTTGAGAGAGATTAAATAATGAGTTAATTTTGTTGTGGGTGAACTGTCTCTTTATAAGAGATTATTCAACAGGTTATCCATTCTAAATTGGTCTCTTATTGTCACGATGACCTTTATAAATCTGGCCAACATCCAAGCAAAGGTGATCCTGTGTCACAGGAGATCATGATTTCATTTCTTCTTCAGACATTAGCAGGAGCTTTGATGTAGTAATATGTCATATTTAGAGTGTTCTAGCATTATTTTGAAATGTACTATATAGTGACTTTGGCAGCAGGTTAATTTACAGATCAGAGTAATGTCATTTTTTATTGACTATTATGTTGTTTTTTGTTATGTTTGCAGTCGTTTTGTGTATCAGTGTTATCTTGAGCATGTCAGAAAGGTCACTGCTTTTGTCCAGTCGTATTTTTACAAGCACTAATCAGTGAATCGTGCAAAAGCTGTGGAGAAAGTAATGGCAGAACCGTATTTCACCTCAAAATCTACAAATAAACTTGTATATATATTTAAATATAAATGTAAATATTAAGAGATCTCTTAAAACAGTGTTTTCTGGATTTAGTGTATATTTACTGGATTTGTTTGGTATGTGTTTGAATTAAAAAAATAAATAAATAAATAAAATTATATATAAATTTACCTAAATCCCATGAGCCCACTAGAGAGGCGTCGTCATAATCGAAAAATGGCAGAAAGTGGCAATACATGGTAACAATAATATGACAGTTGTAATACATTTGAATTCCACTGAAACAGCCATCGTTCATACTAGATGTAAAATACTTTTTAAATAACTGAAAACTGTTCAAATTCAAATGCTAAACTATTAAATTACTGTGCAATTAAGGACACAACTACCATGCCCCAAAATTGGAGTACAGTTTTGTAGTACATTTATTTTCTTTTATTTAAACACACACACACACACACACACACACATATATATATATGGATATTATTCTTTATAGATCTGATAACATTTCACCTTTTTTTTTTTTCCAATCAGTCGAATTGGAAATGAAAATCACACACAAAAAAATCCTTTTTTTAACTATATTGAAGTTAAAACATTGGTAATATGTTAATTAAAATAAATATTTACATAATATTTTTTGTTATTTGGACCATTTGTGATTTTATGATCTAAATGGCAAATAAAATAATAATTAATAATTTATTAAATGTTAAATTCTAAATTATTAAATGTTAATC
>NC_079449.1:45584755-45586714 GCF_903798145.1 Danio aesculapii
CGAATTTATATGTTATAGAAAAATATTAATACAAATTTAAAAACAGTGAAAACATCAAGAGAAGCAAAAACATTTCAAAATTTTGTTTTTACAGGTTTTTTTTTTTTTTGCAATATTTTGCTTGAATTTAATTGTATTATCTTTCAATTTCTAAAGATGTTCAGTGACTAAAATATTATTTTATTAAATATATCTGTTTAATAAATCTGTTTTGTTTAAATGCAACAAAATACATTGCCTATATTCACTGAGAAATGGAGAAAAATATAAATTTTCAAAATGGGGTGGACTCAGTTATGCTGAGCGCTTTGGGGGGTTTCATAGGTTGTAGGTTTCTAGACGACCATCAAACTTTCTCAGAGGATGACAAGCTGACAAAACATTGCTGCAGCTCTGATACAAGTTTTATTTATGGATACAATGACAAAGCACTGCATTGTTTGCGCGCTCTGTGTTTGCCTGAGATAATTAGTCTGGATATTCCATGCAAGCTTCATGATTCATTCAACTGTGTGCATCTGGAAGGTGCGAGCGTGTCACGCTGCGTGTATGCGCGCACCTCCATTGGAAACAATGAACTTATGCAAACTTTAGAAAAGATGCGATATGCGAACAACCCCTTAAAGGCGGCCGTCATTTGAAATCTTGATCTTCTTGCACAGACTTGCTGGATTCACCTGATTTGTTGACAAATGGGTTGCGTATCCATTCCTTGGCAGTTCCCGGGTCCTTCACCGGGCCTTTTCCTCTTAGCAAAGAAACTTAGAAAGACGTCTGCTCTTACTCAATTTGCTGCTTGTGGCTTAAATTTGGGCGCTCAAGTGGAGATGTAATCAAGAGAATACGGTCATTTTTCAAAATAAAAGATCGTTCAGACTGACTGTCTAATAAATAAAATGGAAATAATTAATGATTTCTTGTGTGACCCGAAACCAATTGATCCATTGACCGGTACCAGTCTGCAGCCTGGTGGTAGAGAATCACAGAACAAAACACTGTTATATCCAATAACCTGCCTAATTAACCAAACTTGCCTAGTTAACCGATTAAGTGTTTTTAGCTGAGTATACAACAAAATAACTAGTAAAATATTTGGTCCCACTTTATTTTACTGACGTCATTACAGTGTTAGTATTCATTTAACTACTGAGTAATGTTAATTAATTAAATGTACTCACTACAAGTGTTACCAAATATTGTGTACTTCCATCATGGCAAAGACTAAATGAAGTAAATTTATATAATTATGTATATTTAAATCAAATAAATTTGTAATTAATTTATATTATTAAGTTATTAGAAATTAGTCATTAAGATATCATGTATATTACTTCAAAATATTACAAAAGTAGCTATAAATAGGTTGCATATATACACTCACTGGCCACTTTATTAGGTACAACCTGTCCAACTATTTGTTAACGTAAATTTCTAATTAGCCAATCACATGGCAGCAACTCACTGTATTAGGCATGTAGACATGGTCAAGACGATCTGCTGCATTTCAAACCGAGCATCAGAATGAGGAAGAAAGGGGATTTAAGTGACTTTGAACGTGGCATGGTAATTGGTGCCAGACGGGCTGGTCTGAGTATTTCAGAAACTGCTGATCTACTGGGATTTTCACGCACAACCATCTCTAGGTTTACAGAGAATGGTCTGAAAAAGAGGAAATATCCAGTGAGCGGCAGTTCTGTGGGCGCAAATGCCTTGTTGATGCCAGAGGTCAGAGGAGAATGGCCAGTCTGGTTCCAGCTGATAGAAAGGCAACAGTATCTCAAAAAACCACTCATTACAACCGAGGTCTGCAGAAGAGCATCTCTGAACACACAACACGTTCAACCTTGAGGCAGATGGGCTACAAGCAGCAGAAGACCACACCGGGTGCCACTCCTGTCAGCTAAGAACAGGAAACTGAGGCTACAATTCACACAGGCTTACCAAAACTGGACAAGAGAA
>NC_079449.1:45586814-45631814 GCF_903798145.1 Danio aesculapii
ATCGATTGAAAGGGCAATACAGAATCTCGGCAGAAGTAGTAGGTGATCCGGGTACTTTTTGCACGCTATTTGTTGAATACTATGCATACGGACATACAATTCGTCTCGGATACTGTTTTTCACATACTATATAGTAGGTTAAGTATGAGATTTTAGACAAAGCATTAGTGAAAAGTGGTAAACCGGCCAATCACAGTCATATCTGTTGAGTACTTAAACACAATAGCCGATCAGCAGTGTTTAATAACATGCTTAAACGTTAGAGGCAAACGGATGTTTTAAAAATGTCAGTACTGATTGTTACCGAAATTACCAAACTTTTGACAACCCTAACGCAGAGGACGTAAGTCTGATTGATGTTGTTTGGTGTTTATGATTCTGGTGGTGGTTTGCTTTATGAAGGTCTGTTGGATTTGGCCACATACTACCGTGAGAGTCGTCTGAAAAGACTGTGTCAGGAGACCATCAAGAGAGGAATCACAGAGGAGAATGCTATAACACTGCTGTCAGCGGCGGTCAAGTATGAAGCACGGGTGAGAGCACAGAAACTTCTCATTTATCAGTCAATACATTTATCAGTCAATAATACAGGTTATGTACAGGTCCTGTTGCAAATCTAGAAAATTTCTATTTGATGGAAATACAAAACAAAAACAAACTGGTGACGTACACAGAAGACAAACGTGAGAAAAAATACAAAAAAAGTGTTAAAATATTTTGTGTCAATAAAATGGTATTGGAGTTTTGAGAAAAAAATTTAAGAATAAAATGTTTATTATAATTTGTTCTGTAAACTGTCTAGGAAACACAAACAATAGATGATTTATATGTAAACTCTGTGACTGCTCTGTTATTTAAATCTATAATATGAAAATACATAACATTCATTTCTAGACATGCCATGTGGTGTCTGGTTTGAGGTTAGCATCTTGAGTTAAAAAGCACAAAATTGTGAAAAATGTCAACTCTGTTACTGTTAGCCCTGTTGCTAATTGTTTAACTTTTTAAACCACTAATGGAGTCGACTAACAGGGTTGACTGAACAGGGTTGACCAAAACAGGGTCACAGGGTCGATCGTAACAGTACTAAACTCTGTTACTGTTGTGGTCGACTCCGTAACAGTCGACTCCGTATCAGTATCAATACGGAGTCGACCACAACAGTAACAGAGTCAACTGAAACAGAGTTGGCCATAACAGTAACGGATTCGATCAGAATGGAGTCAATGGTAACAGTAACTGAGTCGACCAAAACTGAGTCAACCATGATAGAAACGGAATCGACCAAAACGGAGTCGACTGAAGGAGAGTCAACCATAACAGTAACTGAGTCGACCAAAACTGAGTCGACCGTAACAGTTACGAGTCTACTGAAACTGAGTCAACCGTAACAGAAACGGAATCGACCAAAACGGAGTCAACTGAAGGAGAGTCGACCATAACAGAAACGGAGTCGACTGAAACTGAGTCGACCGTAACAGTTACGAGTCTACTGAAACTGAGTCGACCGTAACAGAAATGGACTTGACCATAGCGGAGTCGACCGAAACGTAGTCGACTGTAACTATAATGAAGTCAACTTAAGCGGAGTCGACCGTAACAGTAACTGAGTCAACTGGAATGGAGTCCACCGTAACAGTAACGAGTCAACCGTAACAGAAAAGGAAGCGACCGAAATGGAGTCCACTGTAACAGTAACGATGTCAACCAAAAAGGAGTCAACCAAACGGAGTCGACCGAAACTGAGTCAACCTTAACAGTAACTGAGTCGACTGACTCTGAGTCGACCGTAACCGAAACGGACTCGATCAAAACGGAGTCAACTGTACCAGAGTTGACCGTAACCCTAACTGAGTCCACAGAAACGGAGTCGACCATAACAGTAACGCAGTCGACCGTAACAGTAACGGAGTTGACCAAAACGGAGTTGACCGAAACAGAGTAGATTGTAACAGTTACAGAGTCGACCGAAACGGAGTGAACCTTAACAGTAACTGAGTCGACCACAACTGTAACAGAGTTGACCGTAACCATAACAGAGTCGACCATAACAGAAGCGGAGTTGACCGAAACGGAGTTGACCGTAACAGAGACAGAGTTGACAGTAACAGAGTCGACCGTCACCATGACGGGTCGACCGTAACGGTAAGGTAAGGGAGTCGACCGAAATGGAGTCGATCATAACAGCAACGGAGTTGACTGTAACGGAAACGGAGTCGACGGAAACGGAGTCGACCGTAACAGAGTTGGCTGTAACCATAACAGAGTCGATCATAACAGAAGCGGAGTCGACTGAAATGGAGTCGACCGTAACAGAGACAGAGTTGACAGTAACAGAGTCGACCATCACCGTGACGGAGTCGACCGTAACGGTAAGGTAAGGAGTCGACCGAAACGGAGTCGATCGTAACAGCGGAGTCGACTGGAACAGTAACAGAGTTGACCGAAACGGAGTCGTTGACTGCAATCGTAACAGAGTTGGCTGTAACCGTAATGGAGTCGACTCTAACTAAAACGGAGTTGACCATGACACAGACAGAGTTGACCGTAAGCGTAACAGAGTTGACCGTAACAGAGTCGACCTTAACAAAGTTGTGCTTTAGCTCAAGATGCTAACCTAAAACCAGACACCACATGGCATGACTGTTCCCCATCACATTAAACCTTTTGCATAATTATACAATGATAATGCATTCAGTTTACTGTGAACTATACATGTTCTGTATCATTCCAGTTTAAGGAAAATCAATAGAAATGCTTGAAATGTATGCCTGCAACTCAGGAAAGATTTATATGCACCGTGCTCATTTTGACTGAGAACCAACCTATGACTGTATCTAGTCCCAAAATATAATCTTGTCCATAACCAGATATCACACACACACACTGTATGATGTCTAAAACTGTAGTCTAGCGAGCCAGCGCACTAGGTTTCGGAGCAGAGCCTAAACATGTACATATATTTGCGGTTTCATGTATTATTCTGTAGGTCTTTGGTGGTGGTTCTGTTTCTCTCTGAATCCGTGCGCGTCGCTCTCCATGTGCAGGATCTAGAGGAGTTCTGCTTCAAGTTCTGCGTCAACCACCTGACATCTGTCACACAGACGCAGGCCTTCGCTGATATGGACCACGACCTGCTGAAGAACTTCATCAGCAAAGCCAGCCGCTACGGGGCCTTCAAAAACTGACAGATCCAGCGTAGACAGAGAAAGAGAGAGAGAGAGGTATTCTGTTCTGGATTATTAATCTCAAATACCTCGGATTTGGAGAGACAAAAGCCAAATTCTTGAGGTTTTGAGAGTGGAGAAGTGGACTGCACTGGTTGTCTTCGGGGTCCCAGTGCCTTTACATTAGATCCCCATCTGAAGCACTATGAAAGACTAGGTTGAAAGGGACCAGGAATGTTTAAAAGATTCATTGTATAAAAAAATAACTCAACTTCGAGTCAACAATATTGGCTCAACATTGACTCAACAACAAAATTGTAAGGCAACTTGCTGTACAGTTTTTTTTTTTGTTTGTTTTTTGAGTTGACTCCACTTAAATCGTGTTCTGCAGCACTTGGGTGAAAAGTTGAGTCAACTAAAAAGCTGCACAACCTTACGATTTTAAGTTGACTCAACTTAAATTTGTAAGCATGCAGAGTTTTTTTTGTTTACTCCACTTAAATCGTGTCATCTTCTGTATTCAGGTTTAAAGTTGAGTCAACTAAAAAAAGCTGCACAACCTTACAATTTTAAGTTGACTCAACTTAAATATGTAAGGCTGCACAGTTTTTTGAGTTGACTTCACTTGAATCATGTCCTCTGCAGTACTTAGTTTAAAAGTGGAGTCAACTCAAAACAAAGCTGTGCAACCTTCCGATTTAAAGTTGACTCGACGTAAAATTAAGGCTGCACAGTTTTTTGAGTTGACTCCACTTAAATCGTGTCATCTGCAGTACTTGGCTTGAAAGTTGAGTCGACTCAAAAAAGCTGCATAGCCTTACAATTTTAAGTTGACTCTGCTTAAAAATGCAAGGCTGCAAATTTTTTTTTTGAGTTGACTCCACTTAAATCGTGTCATCTGCAGTACTTGGGGTAAAAGTTGAGTCGACTCAAAAAAAGGCTGCACAGGCTTACAATTTTAAGTTGACTCTGCTTAAAAATGCAAGGCTGCTAATTTTTTTTTTGAGTTGACTCCACTTAAATCGTGTCATCTGCAGTACTTGGGGTAAAAGTTGAGTCGACTCAAAAAAAGGCTGCACAGGCTTACAATTTTAAGTTGACTCTGCTTAAAATTGTAAGGCTGCAGAGTTTTTTTGTTTACTCCACTTAAATCGTGTCATCTTCTGTATTCAGGTTAAAAGTTGAGTCAACTAAAAAAAAGCTGCGCAACCTTACGATTTAAAGCTGACTTTACTTAAAATAGTAAGGCGGCAGTTTTTTTTGAGTTGACTCCACTTAATTCGTGTCATCTGCAGTACTTGGGTTGACTCAAAAAAAGCTGCGCAGCCTTACAATTTTAAGTTAAGTCAACTTTTTATATTTTTCACAGGTTTGTAATGATTAAAACCGCTAAACGAAAAAGGAAGGGATTGAAAAATGAAAAAGCAAAAGGGAAGAATTGTTGTGTGTGTATACAAGCTGATCCAGAAAGACGTCTCCATTTGTTTTCCTAATAGATTTACAGCCTAAAGTTTAAATTTAAAGGGACAGTACACCCAAAACTGAAAATTCTGTCATCATCCACTCATCTTGTGCAAAACATTTATGGCTTTCTTCTTCACAGCCATTCAGTTACTATTGACTTTCATAGTATTTGTTTTTCTTACTATGGATGTTAATTCTAAACATTGGAACCACTTGAGAGAGATTAAATAATGAGTTAATTTTGTTGTGGGTGAACTGTCTCTTTATAAGAGATTATTCAACAGGTTATCCATTCTAAATTGGTCTCTTATTGTCACGATGACCTTTATAAATCTGGCCAACAACCAAGCAAAGGTGATCCTGTGTCACAGGAGATCATGATTTCATTTCTTCTTCAGACATTAGCAGGAGCTTTGATGTAGTAATATGTCATATTTAGAGTGTTCTAGCATTATTTTGAAATGTAGTATATAGTGACTTTGGCACCAGGTTAATTTACAGATCAGAGTAATGTCATTTTTTATTGACTATTATGTTGTTTTTTGTTATGTTTGCAGTCTTTTTGTGTATCAGTGTTATCTTGAGCATGTCAGAAAGGTCACTGCTTTTGTCCAGTCGTATTTTTACAAGCACTAATCAGTGAATCGTGCAAAAGCTGTGGAGAAAGTAATGGCAGAACCGTATTTCACCTCAAATCTACAAATAAAGTTGTATATAAATTTAAATATAAATGTAAATATTAAGAGATCTCTTAAAACAGTGTTTTCTGGATTTAGTGTATATTTACTGGATTTGTTAGGTATGTGTTTGAATTAAAAAAAATTAATAAATCAATAAAATTATATATAAATTTACCTAAATCCCATGAGCCCATTAGAGAGGCGTCGTCATAATCGAAAAATGGCAGAAAGTGGCAATACATGGTAACAATAATATGACAAGTAATACATTTGAATTCCCTGAACAGCCATCGTTCATACTAGATGTAAAATACTTTTTAAATAACTGAAACTATGTTCAAATTCAAATGCTAAACTATTAAATTACTGTGCAATTAAGGACACAACTACCGTGCGCTAAATTGGAGTACAGTTTTGTAGTACATTTATTTTCTTTTATTCAAACACACACTTCACACACACCACACATACACACCACACACACACATATATTATGTTATTATTCTTTAAAGCTGGTAACATCTCACCTTTTTTTTTTTTCTTGCCAATCGGTCAAAATAACAAACGTATTCATTTTTTTGTGAATGAAAATCACACACAAAAAATCCTTTCTTAATTATATTGAGGTTAAAACATTGGTAATATGTTAATTAAAATAAATATATACATAAAATCTTTTGTTATTTGGACCATTTGTGATTTTATTATCTAAATGGCAAATAAAATAAGTAGAAATGTCCAAAGTAGAGAAAAATGAAATTTTGCTGAACACCTTTTTTTAATAATAATTAATTAAATATTAAATTCTAAATTAACAAATGTAAATCTAGAGAAACTAGGATTTACACACACACACACAGACACACAAACACACTCACACACAGTATAATATATGCATACATATATATATATAATATATGATATATATATATATATATATAGATATCATATATATATATAATATAATAATATATATATGCATATATATGTATATATGTATATATATATATATGTATGTATATATATATGTATGTATAGTAGTGTATATTATATTATATGTGTGGTGTGTGTGTGTGTGTGGTTGTGTATGTGTGTAAACTTTGATTTTCTTCATATATATATATAATGTTTATTTATTAATTTATTTTTGCCAAATGATCAAAATAACAATTGTTTTCTCTTGTATGACTGAAAATCACACAAAAAAAATCCTTTCTTATTTTTTTAAAAGTTAAAACATTAGTAATATGTTGCTTAAAATAAATATATACATATTATATACATATAATTTTTGTTATTGCCACCATTTGTCATTTATGATCTAAATCGCAATTAAAAAAGGAGAATTGTCATCAGTTTGCAGAACAACCCAAAAATTATTAATCATAAATAAATGTAAAACTATTAAATAATAATTGTAAATCAAGAGGAAACCTAGCTTTTCTCTTAATTTATTATATATATATATCTATATCTATCTATATATGTGTGTATATATACAGATATCTATCTATATATATGTGTATATTATATATATATATATATAATATATAGATATATATATATATATATATATATATATATATATATATATATATATATATATATATATATAGTAAATCCGAGAAACTTGCATTTTCTCTTAATTATTTACACGTTATACAACACAAGTGACCAAACTCAGTTCCTGGAGGGCCGCAGCTCCGCACAGTTTAGTTCAACCCTAATTAAACACAACCTGATCCAGCTAATTGAGTCCTTCAGGCTTGTTTGAAACCTACAGGTAAGTGTGTTGAAGCAGGGCTGGAACTAAACTGTGGATCTGAGTTTGACACCCCTGGTATACAACATTAGTATTCTGTTTAAGGTGAAATATGAGTTTTGTCAGCTGCAGTGCTGACAGTTGTGAAACGGTGCCGTCTGGTGGTGTTTATGCAGAACTAACCATGTGCCCATATATGAATTTTTCATTCATTGACAGCTAAACATTTTCATTCTGCACCCAAAGTGATTCTAGACCTTTTGCAGATATCTGATCATTACACATAATAGCATCAGCCAACCGACCCAATCTTGAAAGTCCACCTTAAACAAGCATCATTCAAGCGTTTACAGAAAGTCAAGCACAACTTCCTCACAGTCTCCCATAGGTCATTCCTGACGGTCAGTTGTTACAGTTTCTATTTGTTTACACACAGTCTGTGTTCTGATGTGGATGTGTCTCCATTATTGCCAAGAGAGTGCGTGTGTGTTCAGTGTCCCGCGGTGGATTCATCTAACACTCGAATACTCTCTGTTTTAAGATGATACCAAACTGCTTAAGCTTTTTTAAGGGGTTGTCATATACAGTAGCACTCTGAATATCTGAGTAAACGTCCTTTATGTCACAACTGTAAAGATGCTTTCGGAAAATTCCAAATATAAGATTGTAATACAAATAATGCATTAGTCTTCTTTTCTGTCCTGCTTGCATGATTTTTCTTTACACTTTAAAAATTTGTTATATTTTTAAAGGAAAAATTAAACACCCTCATATGAAATTTTCATTATTTTCAAATATTTCCCAAGTGGTATTTAATTCAAGTCAGAATTATTCACCCCCCTGTATTTTTACCCCTCAATTTCTTTTTATTGAAGGGAAGATTTTCAGATTTCTAATCATAATAGTTTTAATAACTCATTTCTTTTTTTTTTAACTTTATTTTTATACATTAAAACATTTTACAGAACAGAACACTCAGTGACAGCAGCGATTATTAAACAAAAAAAACATACAATATTTTCAGTTTCAGAGAATCTAGAAATACTATGTCCTATTCAGATACAACGTAACAGGTGCCCATCTTTGTTTAAAAATATCCAGTTTTAGTTGAAGTTGAGCAGTCATATACTCCATTCTATATATACATTCAAGTTTTTCTATCCACTGTACTATTGTTGGAGGGTGTGGCTTCATCCAATTTATTGTTATGGTCTTTCTTGCACTTAGTAAAAGTGTAGTATATATCTCTGGTTTTTATTTAATAACTCATTTCTAGTAACTGATTTATTTTCTTTTTGCCATGATGACAGTACATATATTTGACTAGATATTATTAATGATACTAGTATTCAGCTTAAAGTGACATTTAAAGGCTTAACTAGGTTAATTAGGCAAGTTACTGTATAACGATGGTTTGTTCTGTAGACTATCGAAATCATTTATTGCTTAAGGGAGATAATAATATTGACTATAAAATAGGTGTAAAAACAATTAAAAACTGCTTTTATTCTAGCCGAAATAAAACAAATAAGACTTTCTCCAGAAGAAAAAATATTATAGGAAATACTGTGAAAAATTCCTGAATCTGTTCAACATCATTTGGAAAATATTTAAAAAGGGGAGAAAAAAAAAACAGCGTATAATTGGTTATATATAAAAATGCTCTTTCACAGTACTGGGTTGCGGCTGGA
Source organism: Danio aesculapii (assembly GCF_903798145.1). NCBI lineage: Eukaryota > Metazoa > Chordata > Actinopteri > Cypriniformes > Danionidae > Danio > Danio aesculapii. The sequence goes on from NC_079449.1 coordinate 45,595,579, forward strand.
AGGGCATGCTGCGTAAAACATGTGCTGGATAAGTTGGCGGTTCATTCCGCTGTGGCGACCCTGGATTAATTAAGGGACTAAGCCGAAAAGAAAAAGAATAAAAATGCTCAGCATATACAAGTACACCCCTCACTACTCTCTCTTTTAAATTCAGATTTTTAATAGGAAGCTTTACAATATTAGATTTGTGCATATACAGTTGAAGTTTTTTCTTAAATATTTCCTAAATGATGTTAACAGCAAGGAAATTCTTCTGGAGAAAGTCTTATTTGATTTATTTCAGCTAGAATAAAAGCCGTTTTTAAATTTTTAACACCATTTTAAGGTCAAAATTATTAGCCCCTTTAATCTATATATTTTTTTCCGAACCATCGTTATACAATGACTTGCCTAATTACCTTAACCTGCCTAGTTAACTTAATTAAGCCTTTAAATGTCACTTTAAGCTGTATAGAAGTGTCTTGAAGAATATCTAGTCTAATATTATTTACTGTCATCATGACAAAGATAAAATAAATCAGTTATTAGAGATGAGTTATTAAAACTATTATGATTAGAAATGTGTTGAATAAATCTTCTGTCCGTTAAACAGAAATTGGGGAAAAAATAAACAAGGAGGCTAATAATTCAGGGGCTAATAATTTCAACTGTACATTCAACTGTAAAGACTTCAACTGTACATTAGATTAGTCAGTACTGAAGCCAAATCTGGATCTTATCTAACAAAATAACTCACGATAACGGTCTAAAAATTAGTACACCCGAATTTATATGTTATAGAAAAATATTAAATACAAATTTAAAAACAGTGAAAACATCAAGAGAAGCAAAAACATTTCAAAATTTTGTTTTTACAGGTTTTTTTTTTTTTTGCAATATTTTGCTTGAATTTAATTGTATTATCTTTCAATTTCTAAAGATGTTCAGTGACTAAAATATTATTTTATTAATATATCTGTTTAATAAATCTGTTTTGTTTAAATGCAACAAAATACATTGCCTATATTCACTGAGAAATGGAGAAAAAATATAAATTTTCAAAATGGGGTGGACTCAGTTATGCTGAGCGCTTTGGGGGGTTTCATAGGTTGTAGGTTTCTAGACGACCATCAAACTTTCTCAGAGGATGACAAGCTGACAAAACATTGCTGCAGCTCTGATACAAGTTTTATTTATGGATACAATGACAAAGCACTGCATTGTTTGCGCGCTCTGTGTTTGCCTGAGATAATTAGTCTGGATATTCCATGCAAGCTTCATGATTCATTCAACTGTGTGCATCTGGAAGGTGCGAGCGTGTCACGCTGCGTGTATGCGCGCACCTCCATTGGAAACAATGAACTTATGCAAACTTTAGAAAAGATGCGATATGCGAACAACCCCTTAAAGGCGGCCGTCATTTGAAATCTTGATCTTCTTGCACAGACTTGCTGGATTCACCTGATTTGTTGACAAATGGGTTGCGTATCCATTCCTTGGCAGTTCCCGGGTCCTTCACCGGGCCTTTTCCTCTTAGCAAAGAAACTTTAGAAAGACGTCTGCTCTTACTCAATTTGCTGCTTGTGGCTTAAATTTGGGCGCTCAAGTGGAGATGTAATCAAGAGAATACGGTCATTTTTCAAAATAAAAGATCGTTCAGACTGACTGTCTAATAAATAAAATGGAAATAATTAATGATTTCTTGTGTGACCCGAAACCAATTGATCCATTGACCGGTACCAGTCTGCAGCCTGGTGGTAGAGAATCACAGAACAAAACACTGTTATATCCAATAACCTGCCTAATTAACCAAACTTGCCTAGTTAACCGAATTAAGTGTTTTTAGCTGAGTATACAACAAAATAACTAGTAAAATATTTGGTCCCACTTTATTTTACTGACGTCATTACAGTGTTAGTATTCATTTAACTACTGAGTAATGTTAATTAATTAAATGTACTCACTACAAGTGTTACCAAATATTGTGTACTTCCATCATGGCAAAGACTAAATGAATTAAATTTATATAATTATGTATATTTAAATCAAATAAATTTGTAATTAATTTATATTATTAAGTTATTAGAAATTAGTCATTAAGATATCATGTAATATTACTTCAAAATATTACAAAAGTAGCTATAAAATAGGTTGCATATATACACTCACTGGCCACTTTATTAGGTACACCTGTCCAACTATTTGTTAACGTAAATTTCTAATTAGCCAATCACATGGCAGCAACTCACTGTATTTAGGCATGTAGACATGGTCAAGACGATCTGCTGCATTTCAAACCGAGCATCAGAATGAGGAAGAAAGGGGATTTAAGTGACTTTGAACGTGGCATGGTAATTGGTGCCAGACGGGCTGGTCTGAGTATTTCAGAAACTGCTGATCTACTGGGATTTTCACGCACAACCATCTCTAGGGTTTACAGAGAATGGTCTGAAAAAGAGGAAATATCCAGTGAGCGGCAGTTCTGTGGGCGCAAATGCCTTGTTGATGCCAGAGGTCAGAGGAGAATGGCCAGTCTGGTTCCAGCTGATAGAAAGGCAACAGTATCTCAAAAAACCACTCATTACAACCGAGGTCTGCAGAAGAGCATCTCTGAACACACAACACGTCCAACCTTGAGGCAGATGGGCTACAGCAGCAGAAGACCACACCGGGTGCCACTCCTGTCAGCTAAGAACAGGAAACTGAGGCTACAATTCACACAGGCTTACCAAAACTGGACAAGAGAAGATTGGAAAAACGTTCCTGACCATGTCCATCCCTTTATGAGCACAGTGTACTCATCTTCTGATGGCTACTTTCAGCAGGATAACGCGCCATGTCATTAAGCGCAAATCATCTCAGACTGGTTTCTTGAACATGACAATGAGTTCACTGTACTCAAATGGCCTCCACAGTCACCAGATCTCAATCCAATAGAGCACCTTTGGGATGTGGTGGAACGGGAGATTGGCATCATGGATGTGCAGCCGACAAATCTGCAGCAACTGTGTGATGCTATCATGTCAATATGGACCAAAATCTCTGAGGAATATTTCCAGTACCTTGTTGAATCTCTGCCACGAAGGATTAAGGCAGTTCTGAAGGTCAAAGGGGGTCCAACCCGGTACTAGTAAGGTGTACCTAATAAAGTGGCCAGTGAGTGTATGACATATTTTATATATGTGACATTCAAACATGAACTAAAACATATATCAGCTTTCTATCTGGGTTAAAAATAATGTGGGTTATCTGGGTTAAAAAACTCAATTCCTGGAGGGCCGCAGCTCTGCACAGTTTTGCTCCAACCCCTATCAAACACAGCTGATCCAACTAATTAAGGTGGTTGAGACTGCTAGAGACTATTTAGCAGGAGTTGGAGCTGGTTGAAGCTAAACTCTGCAGAGCTGTGGCCCTCTAAGAATTGAGTTTGAGACCACTAACAACCCATCCAATGATAATCAGTATGATTTTAATGTCTATGCAAATTACGCACTCTTTCTTTCTGTAATTCTTTCATTCTTTATATGTCTTTGTCATGTTTCTCTTATCTTTTCATTCTATTCATAAAATATTCAAATGAACAGTAGCCAGACTATCTTTTTTTTGTTTACCAAAAACAAACAAACATAAAATATTAAAATAAACAATATCCAAACTCAAAATCTTCCACATGTCTGCATTCTACAGCTGCGTGTCGTGTTTAATCCCTGTGTACGCCAGTGAGCGGCGCTCGGTGCACAGTAACACTCAGGTTGTGCTTTAAAACACTGCAACCTGCCTACATAGACAGCATTGTAGTCGTAACAAGAACACACTCCAGATGCGCCTGACATTCACACCAAACACACCTCAGAGCTGAAAAAACGACGTCCCGCGAAACCGAATGACGGATTGATGGCCTTCAGTGTTGTCTAGCGAGCTGACTTGTTGTGATTTGGAACGCGGCCATATTTCGGCATTCATTTCGCCTCAGCATTGATTCCTTCGCGTGAAGCGTCGTTTTTTTCGCGCGTCTTGGCGATGAAACATTTGTTTATGGCTTTTCCTTGCGGATGCTGAAGGTCTGCAGGTAAGTGTGTGTGTGTGCGTGTGTGTGTGTGTGTGTGTGTGTGAATAGGTGTGTGTGATGGCGCTCGCTCACAGCATCAACGTCCACCTGCTGTCGTGTGTTTCTGCGGCACAACTCAGCGTGTGTGTGTGTGTCTGAATAACAGCCATTTATATTCACCTATCACTAAATTAATTAAGGAATGAGCGAATGCGGCAGTGTGTTATTAATATGTAATGTGATTTATTAAATTGAGCATCTCCTGTATGTTTAGTCTTATTTTGATGTGTGCGCGCGTTCGTTATGACAATAACCTGTTTTGATCGTAATATAATAGCTCCGTTATAGCAAAAACAGCATTTTAGTGTTAATTATGAACATTTCAGAAGGAGGAATACTGTTATAATAATAATCTTGTAATTAATTACAATTGTGTAAAATATTACAGGATTATTTTTTGTACTTAAAATACCGGGAGTGTAATGTTAGCATAATGTTTGAGGTAATTATTGTTACAATATGCATTTGATATGGTGTTTGCATTGTGTTCATATTAAAATATTGTCAATTGCATGCACTGTTAGCAGTTCTTATACGTAAATGACAGAGTAACTATAATATGAACTGTATTTTGACTGTAGGACAGTAAACAGTATGTTACTGTATTTTAACATTGTACCGTGAAATTTACTGTAGGGGAGAGAGGGGCTCAAAGTAACACTTTTTGGTTTTGGTCAAATAATGAACAAAGTAATGGGGTAAGACAAACCATATTATTTTACCAATAGCACACAAGCCTCTCCTACAAATGAGCACTGGAATTATGATCGCCGGACCTGTGGTTTCTGTGCAGTATTGACAAAATTACCTGGAGTGAAAATGTTACTCCCTTACCTGCGGGGCAAGTTGTAACAGACAGGGGGTTAGTTGTAACACATGCTTACAAAGGCAGATTTAACACAGTTCATTAAATTTCTGTTTACTTTAAATAGTAGCTATGTTTCTTCATTAATTGGCTCATTTCTTTTTTTTAATCTACATAGCACAGTATGTTTGTTTATTTGTTTATTGGTAAACACATTTGAATCTATTTGCATGATCCGTTATTATGCAATGCATTTATTTGCATTATTAGCTATAAAATAATTCTTGTTTTCTATTAAAAACATATTTTGTATGATCCGCTAATCAGAACTACAGGAAATAAAACATAAGTATTGCGGCGAACTTTGCACGCGTGTAAATGGGCGGTCCTTCGTGATTTCATTTAACCCTTTCCTCTGTGGTACATTGATTTGAAAAACAAGCTCAGAACATGAATCTTGAGGTTTATAGCTTTCTAACGATGCATAGGTTTTGACACAAGGTTGTATATATTTACGGATATGTCCATATTAATACCTTAAGGGTACATATCAGTACCTAAAAAGTACAAAAGTGTATGTCTTAATTTGTAGGTACTAATATGTAACCTTGAGGTATTAATATGGACTTTAGGGGAATTAGGTAAGCTGGATTGGCCGTAGTCTATGAGTGTGAATGGGAGTGTATGGTTGGTTCCCAGTGATGTTTTTCAGCTGGAAGGGCATGCGCTGTGTAAAACATGTGCTGGATAAGTTGGCTGTTCATTCCTTTTTGGTGATCCCTGATAAAGATAGGGACTAAACTGAAAAGAAAATGAATGAATGAACAAATAATGATGAATTAGACAACGATTTCAATATGAAAACTATGTAAACATAATTATAGTCAGCATGAAATGCTTAAAGGAATTATTTTAGTTACTGTAATATGAATAACGACACTTATTTCATATAATAATTCATATATTATATAGAGATGGGGATTTTAACAAATACGTTACATGCGTTATAAATCCAAGTTCAAATATTAATATTGTTACCATGCGCAATATAGGTGGTGCAGTGGGTAGCACAATCGCCTCACAGCAAGAAGGTTGCTGGTTTGAGCCTCAGCTAGGTCAGTTGGCGTTTCTGTCAGTTTGCATGTTCTCCCCATGTTGGCGTGGGTTTCCTCCGGGTGCTCCGGTTTCCCCCACAGTCCAAACACATGTGCTATAGGGGAATTGAGTAAGCTAAATTGTCTGTAGTGTATGTGTGTGAATGAGAGTGTGTGAGTGTTTCCCAGCTGGAAGGGCATCCGCTGCGTAAAACATGTGCCAGATATGTTGGCGGTTCATTCCACTGTGGCGACCCTGGATTAATAAAGGGACAAAGACGAAAAGATAATGAATGAATGATAATAAAATGTCAAATACACCTAATAACAGTTGTTATAAGCATACATACAATTTCATTCACATGATTATTGTTGTGTCATGATTATAAAGGTTTCACGACAGCCTTATGAACACCCCTAAATTATCACCAAATTCATCCCTATTTATTCCAAGATGATTTGCTTGAGATGAGACGTAGTAATCCACCTCCCTGCAATTCCATAAATCAGAGTCTCCATTACAAGTTTGCATATCCTCCGCTTTCCGCATAATAGACTAACAGACTGTTAAGTGTACTCTCTTCATCAGTCCTGAGTCAGCGTATTCTCATTCTGCCAGCAGATCCCATTTACTTAAAGCGACAGTGCGCAGTTAATCACCCTTTACTCACTGTGATCCCAAACCTGAGTTTCTTTCTTCTGTTGAACACACAGGAGGATATTCTGAAGAAAGCTGGAAACTTTTAACCACTGACTTCCGTTGTACAGCTTAAGTCAGAATTATTAGCCCCTGTATATTTTTTGAGAAAGAATGAGAACACATTTCTAAATACAATAGTTTTAATAACTCATCTCTAATAACTGATTTCTTTTATCAGAATCAGAATCAGTTTTATTGCCAAGTGTGCTTCACACACACAAGGAATTTGTTTTGGCTACAGAAGCTTCCAGTGTACATAAAGTGACATGTGACAACACAAAATAAATCTGAAAAAATAAAATAATAATAATAAAAAATGATGAACATTAAACAGATGCGGTTAGTCAAGAAACCTGGATGTTGAGTTGTATGTACAGATTGTTATAAATATACAGGTTATAAGGTGCTGTGTACAAGTGCGAATGTAGAAAGTATTGCATTGTATATTGATATAAGGTGCTGTGTACAAGTGCGTATGAGAAAGTATTGCACATATTTATTGCACAGTAGGGGAATATTTAACTGTTCATAAGGTAGACAGCCTGAGGAAAGAAACTTTTCCTGTGTCTGGCTGTTTTTGCGCTTGGTGCTCTGAAGCGCCGACCAGACGGTAACAGTTCGAACAGGTAGTGTGCTGGGTGTGAGGGGTCCACAGTGATTTTGCGAGCCCTTTTACTCACTCTTGAAGAGTACAGTTCTTGAAGTGTAGGAAGGGTTGTGCCAGTGATTCGTTCAGCAGTCCGGACTATTCGCTGTAGTCTACGGAGGTCGGTTTTGGCAGCTGAGCATTCTGAGTGCAAATAGTGCATTCTGGGTAATCTTGTTGTTTCGGAGAAAGTAGTAAACTGTAAATTTGCAGAGCTCGGAGTCGACACTCAGAGTCAGTGTTTGACATCACACTTTGTGCCCTTGTTCACTATGTACACTAGTTCACTAATATTCTTGGCGAAAAGAAAATGAACGAATAACCTCATAATAATTGTGATAATCTAACTATACTTGTATAAATTATAACTGTAATAATTTCATTTAAGTTTCTTTGCCATATTATACATACACAAAGACAGGGTCATTATTACCCTTTTCACCTCTGGTTAAAATCAAGCGGCAACCTCCCGCTCTCCCTCGGGAAGCCAATACGGAAGTAACTAAAACTGCAATTCATCGACTCGCCTTGGGGGCTGGCTCCAGGAAGTCCAGGTCATTTCTGACTGCAATGGGAAATCGGCCATTTTTACAGCTGATAAAAACATGCTTACAACCTGGTACAAATGATGGCTTTGGTGCATATAGGCATGATTAACCTTCATGACAACTGTGAGGTGGGTGAATTTTTTTTATAACTCATCCGTTTCGTTTTTTTAAGTTATATTAAGTCTGCATAATTAAGGGCGTGGCCACTTGAGTGACAGCTAGGTCTTGCTGCTCGCTGTCTCGTCACCTGAGCTGATTATGGCTAATTAGCCGATAAACTCGGCATATTCATCGCATTTTTGTGTTGGTTAATGTTTCTTTACACAGTCAGCTGCCTTTTGGGATTATTTCCTACAATTATCAGATAATATGGGATGCTGTGTGCATTTAATTGTGCTCACAAACCATTCATGTGGCCTCTGTTTCCCTGGTGAGTAAAGTTATATACTTATACACCATCTCTATAAATGTATTTGTTTTATTTAAGATCATTTATCATTTATAATGTTCTTTAGAGCTGTAATGCCCTCCAGAATCTGACAGATTGATTAGCTGTAGGCTCTAGAACAGTCATATGAAGCGTTGTCATACAGTGTTATGCTGGAGTTCATCAATAGTCTTGCATTTACTAACACACACTATAATTGAAGTGTTTGGACGTATTTCGGGTTTTCCTCCTGTTGAAAAACGTCATAAGAACAATGCTTAGTGGCTCAGTGTATTACAACAGTGTTTTTGAAAGTCTAAACACTTTATTGATATAGTGTACAGCCAAGCACATGTGGTCAGAACACAAAAGAGTCGCAGGTAATAGAGTATCAAGCGTTTCTCCCAAAGTAAAGTCTGTCTGCCAGGTCTAAGCAAAGTGCCAGCAGGTGTCTGTAGCTCCGCTCACTCTCCGCCTCTTTGCCCTTGTTTGGTATCCCACCGTGGGTGCGATGACGCGCGAACAAAATGGCGACGGTTGGCCGCGCCTACTTTTAGCTTCATTTGCGCTCTTCAGAAACCTATGGGTGACGTCACGGATGCTACGTCCATATATTTTACAGTCTATGGTTAAAATATTTGTTTTGTAGTAATGATTTAAAAGTGATATTAAACACTAAAATGAACATTACGCCACAGATTACTCGATTTCCTTCGTCTATTGAACACAAAATAATATGTTTCGAAATATAATAGTCGTTAACATACATAAGAGGAACAAAATATACTACGGAAGTCAACATTCTTCTTCAGTATACCTTTATTTGTGTTCAACAGAAGAAAGAAACTCAAACAGGGATGGAACAAGTGGAGGATGAGTAAATGATCACAGAATTTTCGATTTTGGTTGAACTGTTCATTGTATCTGTGTAGTACGACATAAAACAGGTGTGTTTTTCCCACAGAATCCTCAGTTGAAACATTAACTAAACTATTTACTTCTTCCAAAGCCAAATCCTGCCATCGTTTTGTTGTCCTCATGCTGAAATATGTGTTATATTACAACAAATACGTCTTATTTTTAAGAACCGAGTGTTTATGAATATATGATGACAGCGTTGTCATTTTTGGGTGAACTGTCACTTTAAGATCCTTACTAATTAGTCTGTACAGTGCATCCGGAAAGTATTCATACACTTCACTTTTCCCACATCTTTTATTCCCAATTAATTTATTTCCTCAACATTCTACACACAATCCCCCATAATGACAATGAGAAAAAAGAGTTGTTGAAATTGTTGCAAATTTATAAAAAATAAAAAAGCTGAAAAATCACATGTACATCAGTATTCACAGCCTTTGCTCAACACTTTGTTGATGCACCTTGGGCAGCAATTACAGCCTCAAGTCTTTTTGAATATGATGCCACAAGCTTGGCACACCTGTCTTTGGGAACTTTTGCCCATTCCTCTTAGCAGTACCTCTCAAGCTCTATCAGTTTGGATGAGAAGCGATGGTGTACAGCCATTTTCAGATATCTCCAGAGATGTTCAATAGGATTTAGGTCTGGGCTCTGGCTGGGCCACTCAAGGACATTCATTGAGTTGTTGTGAAGCTACTCCATTGATATCTTGGTGTGCTTTGGGTCATTGTCCTGCTGGAAGATGAACCGTCGCCCCAGTCTGAGGTCAAGAGCACTCTGCAGCTGGTTTTCATTCAGGATGTCTCTGTACATTGCTGTATTCATCTTTCCCTCTATCCTGACTAGTCTTCCAGGTCCTGCTGCTGAAAAAACATCCCCACAGCATGATGCTGCCACCACCATGCTTCACTGTAGGGATGGTATTAGCCTGGTGATGAGTGCTGCCTGGTTTTCTCCAAACGTAATGCCTGGCATTCAGTCCTAAGAGTTCAATTTTCAGACCAGAGAGTTTAGTTTCTTATGGTCTGAGAGTCCTTCAGATGCCCTTTGGCAAATTCCAGGCGGGGCTTCCAATGGCTTCTGTCTGGCCACTCTACCATACAGGCCTGATTGGTGGATTGCTGCACAGATGGTTTTCCTTCTGTAAGGTTCTCCTCTCTCCACAGAAGAATGCTGGAGCTCAGACAGAGTGACCATCAGGTTATTGATCATCTCCCTGACTAAGGCCCTTCTCCCCTGATCACTCAGCTTAGATGGCCGGCCAGCTCTAGGAAGAGTCCTGGTGGTTCCAAACATCTTCCACTTATGGATGATGGAGGCCGCTGTGCTCAGATAAACTTTCAGAGCAGCAGAAATTTTTCTGTAACCTTCCCCAGCCTTGTGCCTCGAGACAATCCTGTCTCGGAGGTCTACAGACAATTCCTTTGTCTTCATGCTTGGTTTATGCTTTGACATGCACTGTCAACCCTGGGACCTTATATAGACAGGTGTATGCCTTTTCAAATCACGTCCAGTCAACTGAATTGACCAGAGGTGAACTCCAATTAAGCTGCTGAAACATTTTCAAGAATGATCAGTGGAAACAGAATGGACCTGAGCTCAATTTAGAGCTTCACGCCAAAGGCTGTGAATACTGATGTACATGTGATTTTTCAGCTTTTTTATTTGTAACAAATTTGCAACAATTTCAAAAACTCTTTTTTTTTCTCATTGTCATTATGGGGGATTGTGTGTAGAATGTTGAGGAAATAAATTAATTTAATCCATTTTAGAATAAGGCTGTAACAAAAAAAGTGGAAAAAGTGAAGCGCTATCAATACTCTGGATGCACTGTATGTGTGTAGTACAACATAAAACAGATGTGTTTTTTCACAATTCATCTACTGTACTTCTTCTAAAGCCCAAAAAATCGATCATCCAGTTTTCTTGACTCATTATCAGTATGTTCTATTCTCAAATACATCTTATTTTTAAATATTTTAATATATGATGACAAAATATACATTTTTCTGCTGAACTGTCCTTTTAAGATCCTTAATAATTGGTGTGTATGTGTGTTGTACAACATAACATAACATTTATTCCCCCCAGAATACTTAACTGAAACATTATCTAATTTATTTACAGTTTCCAAAGCCAAAAAAGCTCTCATACAGTATTCTTGACTCATCATCAAAGTCTGTTTTATTCTCAAATTGCATCTATCACAATAAATAATGACAAAATGTTCATTTTTGGATGTACTGTCCCTTTAAGATTGGTATATGCATTGAACACAGCATATACAAAGCACTCAGAATGCTTTATTTCCACACACTGAATGAAAGGCTGATGAAAGGTTTGCTCTTGAAAGGGAGGGGGCGTGGCTTCAGCGTTCATTCGGATGTTAATATTTAATTAGCGCTGCAAGCTCTTAAAGTGGAAATCCTGCTTCCATTTGGAAGGATGCACACACACACACACACACACACACATAAGGAAGGACAGATGTAACATGTTTAATCCAAGAGTCCCTTCTATGTCCCGTTGGCTGATTAGTGAACAGGTGCAGTGGACACGCTCTGAATGCATCATGGGAAATGAGGGGAATTTCATGCATCTTAATGACTGTGACAGCAATTTTGCCTCTTGAACTTCCTGCTGGCGGCCGCATTGCTGTCAATAGCGTTCTGAACGTGTTAGAGAGTCATGAAAGAGGAAAAGAAAGGCAGGCAGCCGCAGAGATGCCGTTGGCTGTGGGTTTCATGCTGACGCTTTTGAGGGACGTGTTTTATTTATACATCATGTCTGCGACAGGAGCCGCATCAGGCAAGAGGAGAACGCTCTGTCCTTACCGTATGTCAACCGGCTTTCTCTCTTGCTTTCCTTCACTCTCGGTCTGTTTTTAATGATGATGATACTGCATCAGTCGGTACGCTGTGAAAGATAGCTGGAGCTGTTGGCTGATGTGTGGTGGAGTTAGTGAAGTGTGTTTTATGGTCAGATGGGAGGATTAATTTGTACAAATTCTGTAAAGGATAAGTTGATTCTAAGATTTAAAGATTGATTCAAAGATTCTCAATAGGGTTAAGGTCTGGACTCTGTGGTAGTCAATCCATATGTAAAAATTTTTTCCCCCTTTCACAATTTTAGCCCAATGAATTTTGGCACTTTTAGATGGATGGATAGATAGATAGATAGATAGATAGATAGATAGATAGATAGATAGATAGATAGATAGATGGATGGATGGATGGATGGATGGATGGATGGATGGATGGATGGATGGATGGATGGATGGATAGATAGATAGATAGATAGACACAATTTATAGATAGATAGATAGATAGATAGATAGATAGATAGATAGATAGATAGATTGATAGATTGATAGATAGATAGACACAATTTATAGATGGATGGATGCATGGATAGATAGATAGATAGATAGATAGATAGATAGATAGATAGATAGATAGATAGATAGATAGATAGATAGATAGATAGATAGATAGATAGATCTCAAGTAGAGTTGAGGTCAAAATTATTAGCCTCCCTTTATCCCCCCCCCTTCAGAAGAAAAAATATTATAGGAAATGCTGTGAAAAATTCCTTGCTCTGTTGCTCTGTTAAACATCGTTTTAGAAATACTTGAAAAGGAAAAATCACAGGAGGACTAATCATTTTGACTCTAACTGTAGATCAGCGTCATATCAAACAGACTCATTATAACTGATGTGAACATGCTGTAGTGTCTGCATGTGTTTCTGGCACCAGCACAGCAGAGTTACTGCAGGGCTCCTGCTGCAGACTGCAATGAGAAACTGCATGTGCAATCATCTATTGTGTGCCTGAACGCTCAGATTTACTTGCCTCAATCTGGCCAGGGCTCTGTCAAACTCTTCTGCTCTGAAAAAGAAAGTATAAACTGAAAAGTAACATCTGAATAAGTTGTCTTTATATAATATAATGTACAAGTGTAGTTGCACATAGACAATAGTAGATTGCATTTACAGTATTGTGTTGTTGACTGCGCTGTTTTACTTGTGAATGTGTGGAGACTTCATATAATACACTATATAAATACAGCACATTCCTATGTCTTTTTTAAAGTTCTATTTGTTGACATGTGATGCACACTCAATGCTGTTTTCATACTGGTGTAGCTAAACCCAACACAGGCTCATTCTGAAAACGTAGCCCTATATACATTTCTGGAGATTGCGAATTATATAGCCAGAAGTACGTATGGCTGGATTTCGTCTTTAAAATGAACGCTACGAGGCAGCTTGAAGCTGTTCCTTTTCGTCCTTACCAGCTGACCTCTTACCTCCATATGGATGGCTTTCCCACTGTTGCCAGTTTGTCCAGTAGCTCGCCATGTACGTCGATGGACTTTTGACGTGGAGCAGAGTTGCCCACAATGATGGGGTTCGAGTCCGGTGAGGAACGATTCCAGAAAGCAGGTAAGACAAAAACCAAAGCCAAAATATAAAATAAGCAAGTGAATAACAGGGTGAGAATGTGGTAAAATCTGAAAACGGGGTAAAAATCAGACGAGGGCTTTTCTTTTTCTGGATTGCTTTTGAAAACACTGTTGGTTGGGTTTAAGGAAAGGGGCTGGCGCTGGTCAATTGGTGCTTTTGAAAACACTATCGGTTGGGTTTAGGGAAGGTGGCGGGTGAGTCAGTCGATTGGTCAGTCTCTGGTGGATTTACGCTAGTACAGCAGGCGCGAAAGGCAATCGCGAGAGAAATTTGAGGTCTCAAAAAGCGTACACAGCGGCCTCTGTTGGATTTGCGAAAACAAAACAAAAAAAAACGTAGCTCCTGGGACGTATTTGGCGCTCTCCGGAAATGTATATAGGGGTACATTTTCACAATGTGATGTTTTATAAACAAATTTGGGGAGGAGCACGCGCAGGAGTTTCAGTATCAAATACGTCATTGACAATTATTCTATTATCCAATCAGTTCTTGACCAAACCCCTATATATACCAAAGCTGTCTTACCTGCAGCATCTTACGACTTTAGCATCCCTCCACCACCCGGTCACTTCATCTCTTAAGCATTACAATCCCGGGGGGAGCGTTCTGGGGCCGGGCTAGATACTTCGCTCGAATCCCTATTCCTCTCTGTTTCCTGATAAGGGGAATAACTCGAGTTTGGGTGTCTTCCCCGAGCTCAGAGCCCTCTCCCCGGACAGCACGCCAAATACGCTTTATTCTGAAACTATTGCAAGTGTGAACTCGTGAAGAGGCTGGGTTGCTTAGACCTGCTTTCCCAAGAGGATGAAATTGAAAGAGATTCTAGCTGATTGCTGAACGATATTGGTTTTAAGGGCACCTATTTTACCCCTTTATGATTTAATATTAATATTATGGTTGTTCTGAGTGTGCCAGTTTAGGTTCAGTTCAAAACACAATTCAGATTGTTTAATTATAATGTGTTAAAACATGTCATTTTGGGGGCGTATCCACAGGTCGTTGTTTTAGGGGTGTGTTGCTTCACATGAAAATTAGTTTCAACTTCCCGTGCAACGTAATAAGGGGGCGGAGCCAAGAGCTCCCCTGCTTTGTGTATGGCAACAGACAGGCAAACAGAGAGAAGCAACATGAGTAAGAGGACCAGCGTTCAGCCGTACATGTACGATTTGTACACAGACCAAGCAGAGACTACTGTTGAGGAATCAATATTCCTGATGTGCCAGAATGTGTAGTTACAAAATCATTTGTGTCTTTGTATAGTTTTACAGTTGTAACAATGCATCCGTATAGGGATACAACAATTAACTGGTTTCACTATTAACCGCGCTTTAATTCGTCATGGTTAATTAATATTAAAGGTTTCTCAACACCGTGTTTCTGCACAGAACAAAACTGCAGCAACTAAACAAAGTTATGCCAACTGTGTGCTAGTTTAAAGTTCTGAGCTTGTACACCGAAACTAACAGTGGTGTACTCCTAAAAAAATAGGTGGTGTACTATTACCCACCCAATCCAAATTTTAAAAGTAGGCAAAGAAACGACGAAAGTCAATCTATCTTTGATTCATTTGATTTATATATATATATATATATATATATATATATATATATATATATATATATATATATATATATATATATATATATATATATATACAGACACTGCACAGCTGTGGTTTGCTGACTAACTAAAAAACGAGTTCAGGAGCGGGATTCTACCGCCGTTTTTATATCAAATTTAAAGGGGACTGAGGCGATCATTTAGTAGTGTACAGGTAATCACAAAAGTGTTAGGGGGGCTGAATGGAGGGCTATAGCGATGCCCATGCTGTTTTATAATTTACTTGAACGTTTTAGCGAGACATCATTCAGCTGATTTGTTGTGATCTTCGAAAAACTCAAATACTCAATACACAGAAACTAGGGAAGTCTAATCACCAAAACAAGTGAGCATACCGAGGGTTTGATCCTCAGAAGTCGTAATACCCAAACAGCTTGTGGAAAAAAGTAGGCATACTGAGTATACATGCGTATAGCAAGGACTACACCACTGGAGACTAATAACCACGCACACTGGGTTAACTTTGAATGAGGCTGTAACTAAGGCAAGTTCGTTATTTCCAATGGAGGGACGCTCACGCGAGGCAACGCGCTCACTCTTTCCAACTGCACCTAGTTGAGATGACAGGGAGCTTCTGTGACCGCGGGAAATGCAAACGGCTGGAGTTTAAGGAAGACGCAATGAAAAGTAAACATGTATGCAAACCCACCTAAAGTTACAAACAATGTTGCCGATGAGAGCGATCATGTGGTGAATGTGGATCCAGCAGCTTCCCGTGTTGGCGTGGGTTTCCTCCGGGCGCTCTGGATTCCCCCACACTCCAAACACATGCGCTCTAGGGGAATTGAATAAGCTAAATTGGCCTATGTGTGCATGTGTGAATATGAGAGTGTATGGGTGTTTCCCAGTACTGGGTTGTGGCTGGAAGGGTATCTGCTGCGTAAAACATATGCTGGAATAGTTGGTGGTTCATTCCGCTGTGGCGACCCCCTGATGAACAAAGGGACTAAGCTGAAAAAATGAATGAAGAGGCATTGAAGCAATTAGAAGTGCGCTGTGGGGTACCACAAGGCTCAGTTCTTGGTCTGTTGCTTTTCACATTACATATGCGACCACTAGGGGATATTAAACACAAGGAGTTAATTAGAGATAATTCAGATAATGATTCTCACAGGGTTTTTTTTACATTTGTGCCATCAAACTGTTATAGAAAAGTAATATCACACACCTAGCACACTCCAGAAGCATAAGTGTGGCTCTTATGCTCCTAGAAACTGAACAAAAGAATAATAGAGCAAGAGACCAGGACATAAAGACATCAATAGTTTAACAAATGTTGGCAATCATGAATGCATATGTGTGGCCCGTTTGTGTTACTGTGTTACAGTAATAAGTCACACTGCAGCAGAATAAGAGCAGAGCAGGAATTGATCCTACATGCTCTCTTGAACAAAGTGGAAACAAAGGCATTGCTGCTCTGTCATCTGTTCACTGTCAGCTGCACATCCGTCAGCCAGAAAAAAACCTCATCCCTGCTGATAGAGCTGCAGAGATGCAGACAGTCAGTAGCAGAGCCTTATTTTAAACTCTATTCTTTCAGTTCCTCTGACTGGGGCTTTGTTTCCTTCAGAAATACAGTTATAAACGGCGCAGAAGGCACAACGCTTTAGTTTAGTAAACTGATAATCCTTGAGAGTCATTGGTTGGCCCACACGGAATCTGCGGCTGCAGAATTCCGCAGATTTTAAGCCCATCATTTATTTACTTGTGTAAATGTGTGTAAATCTATATTTATAAATTTTTTAAATTATTTCCTGAAATATTATTGACTAATATGAAAATATTCATTTCCCAGAGATGGGTTGTGGCTGGAAGGGCATCCGCTGTGTAAAAACGTGCTGGATAAGTTGGTGGTTCATTCTGCTGTGGCGACCCCGGATTAATAATAGGACTAAGCCGACAAGAAAATGAATGAAAATATTCATCTGATTTATGTACAATGCAGTTTGTACAGTAATATTTTCTGTCTTTTAGTAGAGATATTATATGAGAGACTTGCTTTGTTTACCAAAAAAAGTGAATCTAGTTGGATTTGCATTTTAAACATTAAATAAAAGTTAAAAGATCTTATTTTTTAATTCACAAATTGAGGTTTTAGTTATGATACTCCCGAAATAATTCCGTCTGGCCCTACTCATTGGATCTAAAGACTCCAGATGCTGAAGGAAGCCAGTTATAGTCATGACTGACATCAAAATGTTATTTTTGTACATAGTTGAACTCTTTTTATTGACAATTCTCGATCAGAGAGGTACTACAAGGGAGGGAAAGAAAAACCACAACACATTATTTTCACAATGTTGAGGAGAGAAATACTGTGGTAATTAAACACATTCCTTACTCTCTTATCCATATTGAGATGAAAATAAAGTAAGTAAACAACAACAACAAAAAAAAAACAAACAAACCAAACAATAAAAAACATACATAATAATAATAATAATAATAATAATAATAAAAAATTAACCGTAGCCAAGTAGGCCATTACCGTTCAATGTAAAATATCACGCAATTTCTTTTCCCAATACACTCTTAGATAAGTTTGTATCATTCAACAGCAGAAGGGGAAAAAAAAGAAGAAGAAAAAAAAAGAAAGATACAGACAGGGTTAAATATGCAAGACGGGATATATATATAAGCAATTTTTAAAAATACAACAGAAAATGTTGCCATGCAGTATAGAAATCATAGGTGGGCATAGATTATTTTTTTAATCTAGATTAATCTAGATTAAAATGGCTCATTTGAATTCTGCCGAAGGCATTAAGAATATGTGTGCTTCCCAAATAATAAATCCTTGAGAACGGGCTTCTCTAGCCAGGTGGCGCATTAGACCAGGGGCTTATCTCCTGTGTCCAAAATACATCACAAACTGCTTGAGAAACTGCTCTACTATGACAATTAGTGATGAAAATAAATGATGTTCAATAAGATGTGCTTGTGTTTAATTACTGTTTATTCAGTTAA
Organism: Danio aesculapii; assembly: GCF_903798145.1. Lineage (NCBI taxonomy): Eukaryota > Metazoa > Chordata > Actinopteri > Cypriniformes > Danionidae > Danio > Danio aesculapii. The sequence goes on from NC_079449.1 coordinate 45,613,860, forward strand.
ACATGAATGTTGAACTGTAGACCTACATAAGCTCCAAACAGCGATTTCATACTTGCTTTTGATGTACGTACATACAGAAAATGCTGCTTCTCAATGCCAAGTTCACAGAGCCCTGACGGTGTGTCAAGCATTGAGTATGTTTACATGGGCAACAATACTTTAATACGATTTTAATATGAATACTCTGATTAAGAGTCTACCATGTAAACAGAGATTTTTGATTACCTTTAATGCCACTAAAGTCATAACTGAACTAAACAGAAATGGAGTTAAGACATGTGGAGTATGCAGATATTAGTGGCATTACTGAAGTAAACACTGCAATCCAACTATTACCGTCATGTAGGACTTTTCACCATATTTTCCGACAAGATCCAAGACACAAGCGGCGATCAGTAAAAGGACCACACACAAAACACGCACAAACACGCACACACATACACACACACCGCAAAATACAGAAGTTTTTTTTCATTACGTTTGGCGAGCGTTATTACATTCAATAACACTCTCACCAGTCCTTGCTCCTTATTTGCGTCTAATACCCCAGTTTGTCACGACAGCATGAATGAAATGTTCATGAGTTAAAGTGAAACTGCTGAACTGCAGTTAAAGTCAGGCATCCTGCTGATTTGATTCAGAAGGGCACTGTTTTGTCAGACGGCTCACCGGTCAGGTATACATCCGCGCTAAAATATCAAGGTGAAAGTCACCATAGCTTGCGTAGAATAGACCCAGCTCCCAACCCAACTTTGAGAATAGATTAACGGCGATATTTTTTGTTATCGCCCGATAAGAGTCTCACGTTAACGCAGCACGTTAACGCCGATAACGGCCCAGCACTAATAGAAATCCTCTGTTTTGCCATTAATTGTATATCTAATTTTTTCTATTTGAATGATCTGCAATAGGTCGTACATCCAATGAAAGTAGTTTGGCGGAGGTTTTTCCAGTTCAATAGGATAATTCTTTTAGCAATTATTAAGCAAAAGGCTAATACATTAGACTGCAAAGATGACAGCGATACATTTGTAGGATTGAGTCCAAACAGTGCCACTAAAGGACACGGTTCAATTTTTAGAAGAATTATTCTTGTATATATTTAATAGTGCTTGTTGGCGACACGGTGGTGTAGTGGGTAGTGCTGTCACCTCACAGCAAGAAGGTCGCCGGTTCGAGTCCCGGCTGGGTCAGTTGGCATTTCTGTGTGGAGTTGTTCTCCCTGTGTTGGCGTGGGTATTCCTCCGGGTGCCCCACAGTCCAAACACATGCCCTATAGGTGAATTGAATAAGCTAAATTGTCCGTAGTGTATGTGTGAATGAGTGTGTATGGGTGTTTCCCAGTACTGGGTTGCAGCTGGAAGGACATCCGCTGTGTAAAACATATGCTGGATAAGTTGGCGGTTCATTCCACTGTGGCGAATCCAGATGAATAAAGGGACTAATCCGAAGGAAAATGAATGAATGGATGACTTCAGCATTAATTTAGCTGTTATGACATGAAAGGCCATTTAAACAAAAGCGTCAGGCGAGCGCTGAAACTCCATTCAAAACACTTGGGTAAAATACATTTCCATATTTTAATGTTATGGGGTGGAACAATAATTCATATAGCAATTTATTACATTGCTTCTTGTCCATTCTCAGAACAACTTTATATCGAATCTCACTCAGGCAGTGCACAGCCCTAGCTTGTTTCTTGACAAGCCTTATTTTCAAAGCAGCTTTCCTGCCATCCTCTATGTCTATCTACGTTCCTCTTGTGCAGCTCCTGACTGTGAATGGTGCTGATGATCCGTTGCTGTGTTTGTCTGAATCTCCTCATGCTGTCATACAGGACACTGTGACCAGCAGCAGACCTGACGATAATCACATGCGACTGACACACTCTTATGAAGACCATCAGTGTGTGACAGTTAGTCATCGTCTCTGACAGCTGAACAGCGGCTGCTTTTATTATTATGTAGCATTTAGCATGAGCGTGTCACTAAAGATAGTTGCTCATTGGGGAGTTTTTTAATCATTTAAAGGGACTAAATTCAACTAGATACATTCATAAGACAAACTTTGATGTTTGATGAAAAGGTTTTATATATATATATATATACACACCCATATATACACACACACATTAAAAAATATGATTACAGTTGAAGTATTAGCCCCTCTTTGATTTTTTCTTTTCTTTTTTATGATGTTTAACAGAGCAAGGAAATGTTCACAGTATGTCTGATAATATATTTTCTTCTGGAGAAAGTCTTATTTGTTTTATTTTGGCTAGAATAAAATAAATAAATATATATATATATATATATATATATGTGTGTGTGTGTGTGTGTGTGTGTGTGTGTGTGTGTGCGTGTGTGTGCGTGTGTGTGTGTGTGTGTGTGTGTGTGTGTGTATGATTAAACATTTGAAGCTTTTTACTATCATCAAAGAGCATAGAATCACCAACAGGCAATACTCTGTTGCTATTTGGGAAACAGCCACTAGATGTCGCTAGTGTCATGCAGTGGCCATTTTGGAATGAGAATTCCAATAGGAAAACAGCACGGATAAATAGGGTATATGCCAAGCTACTGTTGTTCTCATACTGATAAACTTCCGGTGACCTGTTATTGTGAGGTTTTTTACATTTTATATGGTTCCCTTTACAGCATCGATGTTGTAATGTAATTACAACAAAATGACCAGCTAAAACCAGCTTGACCAGCCATGTTAGGCTGGTCAAGCTGGTTTTAGCTGGTCATCTTTCAGCCTGACCAGCTAAGATCTGACTGGAAATGGCCAAAACCCCTCTAAAACCAGCCTGGTCAACCAGCTAAAACCAGCTAACCAGCCTAGGCTGGTTTAAGCTGTTTTTTTTTCAGCAGGGATTTTATAGCTGTGCTAGCACAAAAAGCATTTTTCTAGCATGATGCTAACATAACATTTTCTAGCTGTGCTAGTATGCATTATTGTGTTGCTAGCATAAATCTTCTAACATATTTAGCTCATAGCTACTCTGAACTAGCATATTGACTACATATAAAATGCTACCATGTGTAAGCACGGTGTTAGCATGATTTGGCTGTTCTATTACTATGTTTAATATGTTGCTATAGCTCGTTCTAAAGCTATACAAACACAAAAACCATGTATCTAGCATGATTCTAACAAATTCAAATTTAATAATTTACCCAAAATGGTAAAAACAACAGAATAAAGATAATTTATGCTATTAATTACAATATATAAAGTGCATTTGTTGTATGGTATCGTCATTTATCACTGTAATATATCATTAGCTTGTGAGGAAAATCCTTTTTTTAATTGAAAAACGAATGCAGTTATTTTGAAAGCACAGAGAGATAATGGTACATTATTATGTCTGTGAGTGAACAGTAATGACTGACTGCAGATGCACAGAATCGGCAGATAAACAAAGTGGGTCAGGAAAGTGGACCATGGCAGAAAAAAGAAGATAAATGCACAAAATGAGTTGGTATGGCAGCAGTCAGTCTAGTAGAATCCCATTGTGATGGATGAGGTAATGATCTGATTATTACTACTGTGATTGCTGTGTGGGTTAAATACATGGGTTGTTACAATTTTGCGATGAATAATAGTTTAATGGTAAGTTGCCTTCTTTTTTCAACCCAGGCTCATTCTGAGAACGTAGTCCCGGGGATGTTTCTGGAGGCCGCGAAATACGTAGCCGGGGGTACGTACGGCTGCATTTCATTTTTTTAAGCGAACGCTGCGGGGCGGTGTGACGCCGTTCCCTTCGGCGCTTGCCGGCCGCTCGCCTTCGTGTGGAGGGCTTTCCCGCTGCAACCAGTTTGTCCGGTTAGCTCTTCGTGTACTCTGGCAGACTCGAGGCGCAGAGAGGGGCTGACCACGACGACGACGACGACCAGGTTCGAGTCCGGGGAAGAGCGGTTCCAGAAATCAGGTAAGAAAACAAAAACAAAATCCAAAAAATTAAGCAAACCAGTTCGTCACAGGGTGAGAATGTGGTCAAAATCCGAAAACGTGGTAAAAATCAGACGAGGGCTTTTCTTTTTCTGGACGGCTTTTGTGAATCGTCATTGGTTGGGTTTAGGGACGGAGGAGGGTGGGTCAGCCCGCCGATTGGCCGGTCGCAATGTCAATCATTCTGTCGTCCAGGCAGACAGGCGGAAGGTCGTTCGACAGCGGCCTCCAGCGGGTTTACGCGAGAACGGCACGGGGAAAAGCGCGCACAGCAGCCTCTCGCGGACTCAAAAACAAAAACTGCAAAAATACGTACCTCCCGGGACGTATTTCGCGGTCTCCAGAAACGTCACCGGGACTACGTTCTCAGAATGAGCCTGGGTTGTCTTTTTTGCTTTTAGGATATGTAATTGGCTAATTTAGAGGCTAGAATTTCATCTGTTATTTATTCTCTACAAACTCAGTTAGTGCACCTGTTTTACTCTGGGGGGGGGGGGGGGGGAGGCTTTAGAGAGCATTTGTCTGCAGTTTCCTTGGGAAATTAAGTCCTATAGATGAAGTTCTGGAGTGTAGGAGCTGTTTTTGTTTCTAGGGAGGACTGAGTCGAGTGTGTTTCTCACTACGTGGAGAATTATCACTGTGTTCATCATTCTGTATGAAAGAGATTCAAGATGTGGAACAAATATTGCACCAAACCCCATTTTACTGCAGCAATGAAGTGTATGCACTGCCAGGGAGTCTTTTCACCTTTAAAATCCCTTCAATAAAACAGTAAGTGTCCTGTGCACCTGCAGTGCAATTTGGAAATTTTTTGCAGCTCTGTTCTGCCCCATATTCAATTCAAGTTTCCTTGTACACTGTAAACCCTAAGAAGTTGAGACTACTCAAATGATTTGAGGAAAGTGGTTCCCTCGGTTTGTTTGAGTAAAGGGAAATCGACAACTCAATTAATTGAGTTGACCAAATGTGGTCTCTTCATGGAATTAACTTAAATGTTTAAGTACAGATAACTTAAAATGGCTAATATACTAAACTTCCAAAATTTCCAGCTTTTATATTCTTTCTTACTTCCAGGGCCGTTTATATCGAAGTTGATATTTAGCTGCACCGTACTGGTGTTTCGTAACATCACATTTTTATGAGGTGGGTCGTTCCCCAACACTCAATCCCTAACCTGGAGAGCCAAGACATACTGTATGAACAATTTAGCTTACCCAATTCACATATAGCGCATGTGTTTGGACTGTTGGGGAAACCGGAGCATCCGGGGGAAACCCACGCCAAAATGGGGAGAACGTGCAAACTCCACACAGAAATGCTGCCAACTGTCCCCGCTGGGACTTGAACCAGTGATCTTCTTGCTGTGAGATGACAATGCTAACCACTGCGCCACCGTGTTGCCCCAGCATGTATATCAATTAAGATGGTATAAGTAAATCAATTTCATCAGATGGGTTCAGGTAGTGCCTGGAATAAATGCCAGGATCTGATCTTGTGTTTAACAAGGAATTGACAGGGATGATGTCAAGTTTTTAGCCTTCATTCCTGAAGAATAGTGGAGTGTTGAAATTTGCGTAGGGCAGCATGGTGCAAAGCAGTTATGGGGCGACATGGTGGCTCAGTGGTTAGCACTGTCGCCTCACAGCAAGAAGGTCCCTGAGTTTGCATGTTCTCCCCGTGTTGGCGTGGGTTTCCTCCGGGTGCTCCGGTTTCCCCCACAGTCCAAAGACATGCGCTATAGGTGAATTGGATGAACTAAATTTGCCGTTGTTTATGAGTGTGTGTGATTAAGAGAGTATATGGGTGTTTCCCAGCATGGCGTTGCAGCTGGAAGGGCATATGCTGCATAAAATATAATACAATACAATGCAAAACATACAGCAAATCTGCAATGAGTTGCAACTCTACTCTGACAAGAAATTAAAGTACTATTTATTTCCATAACCAATATTAAATGTATTATTAATCAGATTTTCACCATAGAATGTTTTCTTAAGGATTATGTAGGGCACTGTCTAACCTGCCTTTTTAAATTTATTGATCAGATGATCACAAGAATATTAATTAGCTATCTGTTTAAAAATTGTCCACAATTAAGGGTACCTACACAGTTTTTCCATGACATGACCCTTTGTTGGTCATAACTCCTAAAATGCTACCATCAAATCTATTTAATTTCAGAATATTGAATGTCATCAAGGAAAAAAATATATATAGAGAGAGATTATTTCTTATTTATATTTCTGTTACAGTTTTTATTTTCTATAGGTCTTCTAAATATATTGTTTTTACTTGCCTTTACAGGTTGAAGACAACTTCTGATGCCATCAACCCAAAACCATTATCTTAACTAACAGTGTAAAAGATGCCACTACTTACTTTAAGCCTGAAAGCGGAAAGTGCTCCAGACCTCAAGGGAGGATCTACAAGACTCTACATGAAAGCTTGAGAACACATAAACCTTCAGGAAACATGAGTGTGAACGATGAACATGCCATATCCTTCGGGACCCCTAATGAAGATGGCTGCGATGAAATTAGGAACAACAACAGACAGGCTGAGGATTCCCTAGATGGAGATGCCAATGCTAATGAAATCCAGAGAGTGGATGGAGGAACAACTTTGGAGATGACTGACACTGTGTCCTCTAGGGTATCGCACACTGAAGAACAGGTGAAGATGATTATTCGGGGCACAGATTCCCCTTGTGATGACCCAGACTTAGCAGAGTTTGAGATGTTGGAAATTCAGGAATTAGAAGAAGATGAAGAGAACAATATTCCTAAAGGTGTCACGAAGAGAGCTCTATCCAACAACATAAAGAAGAGTGATGTGGAGTCTGATAGCAAAGTCTATTCCCAGTTTTCTTCAAAAGACCAAGAGTCTACTGTTTGTCCTCAGTCCACTAGCAAAGAAACAGAGACCAGCATAGCCAGAATGGAGTTTAGCTCTGAAAATGATGTTTTCGTCACTTGCCTTTCTACAATGTCTAGTCTTGGAGGAAGTCTTGCTAGTGCCCTGGACCATGCTGGTCGGACCCAAAGCTCTGATTCTTGGCATGCTCCCTTAGGGCCATACCGAACTCTCTCCGAGGATCTTACACTTGCCTCACAGTCCTGTATGACAATTTCAGACAAAACCCAGAGCTCCCTTCACACAGAGAACATGCATCATCAATCAGGAAAAGGTACAACACAGATTGGCGGTGTTGATCTCAATCTTAACTCAACCACCTTGCCTGAGGAACCACTTTTAGAAGCACAAGAAAACCAACCAGCTATTGACTCTGTAAGATGCGAGAGCTTAGGTCAACTCACAAATGGCATGAGTGAATGCAGCATTGCAAGAATCACAAAGGTCCCTAACGAATCAGGAAGTGCCGGTCAGGACAATCCAGGAGAATCTGAAATTCATGCAAAGGAATGCCATTTAACAGAAGGCAAGTCTCCATATTTGAAACCAATACCCACTGAGGAGAAACCAAGCAAACCTCTTGTCTCAGATAACACACAGTCTACTTCACACATCAGAAGGTTCTCCCATGATTCCACTGGGGATATAAAGAATAAGCTAAAGTCACAGGACTTTCAGGAATTTCCTGAGAAAATCTCAAAATCAAACTCAAAGGGTTCACCTGTTCACTCTACTGGTTCTGAACCACAACCGTACAAGAAGCAATCATCTTTTGAAAGGACCAGAAGTTCTAGTTCTAGTTTAGAAAGGCGAAGACCTTGGGCCAGCCCTTCTCGTTCAGAGACCCCTCCATCCAATCATGGTTCACCTCGGAAGCTGCCGCCTTCATCACCAGGCAAACTTTTAAGCACAAGAGAAGCAAGTCAAGAACGAAGTGAATCTTTGCAAAAGGGAACCACTGGATTGAGGCAACCAAGTAAAAGTTTCCTCACTAGTAGTAGCAGTCTCCCCAAAACTGTCATTCTTCAACAACCATCTAGAGCAGAGTCTGAATCTAAGAAGTCTTCTCCTCCTCAGAAGCCCAAAAACGTTAGACCAAAAATAATAACCTATGTCCGCAAGAGCCCTCAAGTAAAACAAATGTCTGAAGGTCCCTATGAAGTATCGACACTTCCACCGAGACTTACGCCATACAGTAGCTCAATAGCCCCAAAAGAGCCCAAGACAGAGGGGTCCAGAGGTTCACCTGTGTTGAGCTCCTCTAATATCTTGTATGATAAATACCGGCAGGAGGTACAGAGGTCAGGCTACTACTCCCCTCCTGGACTAATGGCATCTGGAATCAGGCCACCCAGCCATACTGTCCCCCATAAACTTGTGGGCAAATCTGAGAGTTTCCACGGGGAGCTGCCGGATCAGTGCTTACATGAGGTGGGTCTTGTCTTGTGTATTATAGATTCACAGTTGCTAATACAGTACTATAAAATGCATTGTGCTTAGGGAGTGTTGGCAGTAAGCACAAATTATTGACTGAAGATTTACTGATCTACTGTCCAGGGAAAAGGATCAGACGATTTTTCGTATTCTGTCCGATCTCGCCAGTCTGTTCTGTTAGCAGTGGTGAGAGCAATGATGTCATAGAGATTAGGGCTGTGACTGTAGCAAGTTTTGACCAACACAGTGGTAAGGGGGTTGACCACTGCCACTGTTTTGGTTTTTACCAGGGGCTTTCCTCCATCCTCCAGTTTTCAAACACTTTGGAAAATAATATCAGAAAAAACACTTCAAGCAACTCATGGTCATAAAAGTAAGGAAGATTATTCTTATCTTCTGCAGGAAAAAGACATATATTTGATGTTTTATCCTGGGGAAAGTGAAACTGAATTTAACGTTATAAATAAATAATATTAAAAATATTATTGGTGACATGGGAGCTCAGTGGTTGGCACTATCGCCTCACAGCAAGAAGGTCGCTGGTTTGAGTCCCAGCTGGGTCAGTTGGCATTTCTATGTGGAGTTTGAATGTTCTCCCTTTGTTGGCATGGGTTTCTTCCTGGTGCATGCTCCGGTTTCCCCCACAGTCCAAACACATGCGCTATAGGTGAAATGAATAAACTACCGTACTGTACTGGATTGCAGCTGGAAGGGCATCCACTGTGTAAAACATATGCTGTGGTGACCCCTGATGAATAAATGGACTAAGGCGAAGGAAAATGAATGAATGAATATTATTGGCTCTCTTCAATGATGTATTAAATTTGTGCTCACAAAGATGTCCAAATATGCTTTTTGCTGTTCCAGGTTGGTAGAGCAGTTCAGCTTAATACCCATGATGCTGCTGCTGCTTTCCGGTTTCCTAGAGCCTTAAAGCCTCAGCTCGGACTTGGAGCCGTCACCAGACAGCCTACTACTAAGAACAGGACTGTTGTGCCAGGTCAAAGGTCTGCATCACCCCTCAGTTATATGACTCCAGCTGTTCAGGCTTCAAGTAGTCACCAGGAACCCACAGGTCAGTAGGCACCGAAATACTCACTGAAAAGTCAAGTCCTAAGTTATCAGTTGACTTTGATCAGAATGGGCAATGCTTAAATTAATGGTATTGATTTGTTTTATGCATAAGCTTAATTTTTATTTTATAAAACTTGACTGGAGTTCTATACTGCCGATGGCCATGAACAGACTCATTACTTATTGTAATGCCCATATGTAGACTTTACATCAGCTGATATTATGAAGTGTCATTATTTTGGTTCAAATATTGACCCTGACGGGTACTACAATTTCTGTTTGAAATGTATTTTGTACATGTTATTGTGGAAAGGAGGTTCCTTGTCATTCATTTACACCTTTGTCATATCTTCAAATCCACGAATTCTCACAATACGTGCAAATACAGAAACACTGTAAATAGCACAGACCACAATAAAAATGTGTCAGGGGACACCAAAAATTGGCAAATCTGCTTCTTGTTTAGAGTCAGCTGTGTTGTTAGTGATCTGGGAAGTGAGATTTTTGCAGCACATGTTGCACGGTGTAATACCATACATGACCTGTATTCCACTTGTGACACCATCTTTGTGTTCTGTCTGGGTATATATTGAAGAATTAGGACATTTTCAGAGCGAAATACGAGGACTATAAATAAGCGATAAGATTAATTAAGAAACCTGGTGAGGTGAGTGCGGCAGCACTACGCTGCCTTAAGGGCAAAGAATGTCGGCACGTCTACACTCATAATATTGTGTTGACTGAGGAACAAGCCAAAAATATGAAGGCCACACTCGATGCTGTGGGAACCTACTTGAACCTACTTGACGTCATACTTGGGATGTGGAACAGGCCGAGGTTTGAGTCTGAGTAGGTTTGAGTAGGTTCAAAGCAGTGCTAGTTTGGTATTGAAAACACTGTCGGATGGGTTTAGGCAAGGGGGGTGGTCATACCTACCAACACTCTCGTTTTTCCCAGAAGTCTCTCGTATTTCAGACCCATCTCCCGCCACCCTCCAATTTTGTTAGTTATTTCTCCCTGAATTTCACCCAATCCGCTCCCCCACCCGGTCCTTAGCTTTTTGGTACAGTTTGTAAAACCCCTGGGTTGCCGACTTTGGGATAGTGTCCGATCGCAGTAGCCGCCCGAAATTCGTTTCTCAGTTGTGTTAATCAGACACCTCACCCCTGACCCTAAACCCCTCAACCGACCCCCCGCCACCTCCCACCACCCCAACCAACAGGTATAGTGTATGCTTAAAATAATAGCAAGCTGATATGCACAGTAAACCCGGACTTCTCATGGGCACGCACAAGAAGTATGTTTTAATAGCAGATACGATGAGAATTGCTGGCCCAGTAACGTATTTGAGATTGTCAAAACGTTTACACAGCAGCCTTTAGTGGATATGTGAGAAAAAACTGCAAACAGACGTTGCCTTGACCACATATTCCCCTATTCCCTTATTCCCAATTTTTGGGCTATGGTTCCCAAAAATGTAATCCAGCACACGTATCTCCAGTGAGCCTAGGTTGGTCCTGATGGTATGGTTTCTTGTCGTTTGTATATTTTTGACAAATTGCACAATTAACCACTGACTCTAAACAGGGAGCAGCTGGGTTTGTCACTTTTTGGGGACCCCCAACACATTTCTATTGTGTTATGCGCCTTTCTGTATTGTGTTGAGAAAAAAATTGCATGTATGTGTGTTGTCAAATTCATAGTTTTCTCAATTTGCTGGTGTATTTACTTAACTTGCTGTGCATTTGAGCTCATTCCGCCACCATACTATAGTGACTATGGCAATATCTGTCCGAATTTATTAATCTCACTTTCAGTTGTTCCTCTATTAAATGCGATGTTCAATTTAGTGGCTTTCTTGCCTTCTGAAAATGAATGTAGGTACTGGATTTTTGTGTCATTTGTGTGAAATATCACGATCAATGAAGAATCTACACACTTCAAACGTTATTTGTATTGGTTATATTAGCGGACATTAAAAAGCTGCAAAAAGGCTGCAAAATATATTATATGAGTGCTATAAAAGTCATTCAAATTCATATGACTTGTTCCAAGCCTCCAAGAATTTAGATTCCAGTCTATAGATTAGGTATTTCATGCTTTAGGACAGTGGTCACCAAACTTATTCCTGGAGGGCTGGTGTCCTGCAGATTTTAGCTCCAACCCTAATCAAACACACCTGAACAAGCTAATCAAGGTCTTACTAGGTATACTTGAAGCACCCAGGCAGGTGTGTTAAGGCAAGTTGGAGCTAAACCCTGCAGGGACACCGGCCCTACAGGACTGAGATTGGTGACCCCTGCTTTAGGATGTATAGTGGAAAGTAGAACCACATTCAACTGTCTATCAATGAAACACTCAGATTTTTTCTACTGTCTTTCAGTGGACCAGAAGAGACTACCTTTAGGTATGTCCCCCAAATTTTTGCTCCCCAAAGCGGGTCAATCTGGACTTCGTCCTCCCGGCTTCTCCCATCTGCCTCCTGCTCGACTGGCTGCCTTTGGCTTCGTCCGCAGTGCCAGTGTGTCGTCTGTGTCCAGTAATCAATCGAGCGACAGCGCACACAGTGACCACTGCCGAACCAATCGTGAGTTTCACAACTCTTCCTGTCATAAACCTGCTGTCAGCCACACGCAAAACACACTTCACGTGCAGGAGTACACAGATTGCTGACTGGGAAAATGTCTGCGCTTGATAGATACAAAGATGCTGCAAATTCCTTGGTGTTGTAGGGATGTTGCAACAACTCTCTGGTAGGAATACACCGAATTTTCCAACACAGGCTCATTCTGAAAATAGCCCAATATACATTTCTGAAGAGCGCAAATTATGTAGTCAGAAGTACATATGGCTGCATTTCATCTTTAAAACGAATGCTACAGGGCGGTATGATGCCGTTTTCACACTTACAAGTTGACCGCTTGCTTCCATGTAGTCGGCTTTCCTGCTGTTACATTTATCCAGTAGCTGGCCATGTACGTTAGCGGACTTGAGACACCAAAAGGAGTTGACCATGAGGAAGGGGTTCAAAACCAATGAAGAATGGTTCCAGAAAGCGGGTAAGACAAAAAACAGCAGCCAAAAAATAAAATAAACAAGTAAACAACAGGGTGAGAGTGTGGTAAAATCTAAAAGCGTGGTAAAAATCAGGCTGCTGCGAGGGCTTTTCTTTTTCTAGATTGCTTTTTAAAATACTACCGATTGGGTTTAGGGAAGGAGGAGGGTGGGTCAGTCGATCAGTCAGTCATTCAGTCAGTTAGTCATTCTGTCAGTCAGTTGACAGCGGCCTCTGGTGGATTTACGCAAGAACAGCAGGTGCGAATGGCACTCGCGAGAGATATTTGAGATGCGTAAAAGCGTACACAGCGACCTCGAGTGGATTTACGCAAGAACAGCAGGTGCGAATGGCACTCGCGAGAGATATTTGAGATGTGTAAAAGCGTACACAGCGGCCTCGGGTGGATTCGAAAAACTAAAACTCCCAAAAAACGTACCTCCTTGGACGTATTTGGCGTTCTCCAGAAAAGTATATAGGGGTACGTTTTCAGAATGAGCCTGGGTTGAAAAAATATAAGCACTGCATTTGTAATTAGCTAGAGCAGCTAATTGCTTTTACCAAAAATTGGTAAAATTTATGGTTTTAATACACATAAAACAAAAAAACTTGATTTGAAAAAACTAGGCAAATGATTTGATTGATTTTTTTCATTCATTCATTCATTTTCTTTTCAGCTTATTAATCCTTTATTAATCCGGGGTCACCACAGCGGAATGAACCGCCAACTTATCCAGCATGTTTTTACACAGCGGATGCCCTTGCAGCCACAACCCATCTCTGGGAAACAACCATACACACTCATTCACACTCATACACTATGGGCAATTTAGCCTGTACCACATGTCTTTGGACTGTGGGGGAAACCGGAGCAGCTACCTACTGCGCCACTGCGTTGCCCTGATTTTTTTGATGATTTAAGTAATTCATTCGGCTTACTTCCTTTATTCATCAGAGGTTGCCTCAGCGGAATGAACCACCAACTATTCCAGAATATGTTTTACACAGCGGATGCCCTTCCAACTGCAACCCAGTACTGGGTAACACCCATACACTCTCTAACTATTATAAAACTGTAGTAAAAAGACTGTAGGTACCATGTTTTTGGTGTGTATGAGGGTTTTAAAAACCTTGTTTTTGAGACCATGTGTTTACTATTGTAATTTCATAGAAATACTATGATAACATTGCAGGAACCAAGACTAGTAACCATGTTTTTTTGGTGCAAACTGTAACCAGGGAAGTGACACTGACAACAGGGGTGAGGATCCAAATGCAGGGTTTTATTGACAGGATGGTCAGGCAAGCAATGATCAACACAGGAGCAAACAGATGCATGAGGACAATCCAGAGTCATAGTCGAAATAATTATATATTAAATGCCATAGTAATACTACCATAGTTGTTCATTTTGTGGCTACTAATGTTGGTCACATTTTAATGTACAGTTCATGCTACAGTATTACCAAATCATTAACTAAAGACGTTTAGCTCAATAAACTACTCGTTAATTATAACTGCTTATTAATAGTTAGTAAGGTTGTCACGATCACCAGCGATCATAACTCCCAGATCGCTGGATCTCACACCCCTACTGAAAAATCCAGCTTAAACCAGCCCAGGCTGGTTGGCTGGTTTTAGCTGGTCGACCAGCCTGGTTTTAGAGGGGTTTTGGCCATTTCCAGGCTGGTTTCCAGCCAATTCCAGCCTGGTCTTAGCTGGTCAGGCTGGAAAATGACCAGCTAAAACCAGCTAAAACCAGCTTGACCAGCCAAAACCAACTATGAATGACCAGCAAAATCCAGCTAAAACCAGATTGACCAGCCTGGTTTTAGCTGGATTTTGCTGGTCATTTTCCAGCTTGACCAGCTAAGACCAGGCTGGAAATGGCTGGAAACCAGCCTGGAAATGGCCAAAACCCCTCTAAAACCAGCCTGGTCAACCAGCTAAAACCAGCCAACCAGCCTAGGCTGGTTTAAGCTGGATTTTTCAGCAGGGACACAAACACACATGGACTACAATTCCGCCATTAATGGACTACATATTCAGTCATGCCACACACATACTCACACCTGCTCCAAGTCTCTACTGATTACACTGGCACCACCTGAGGATTGTCAAGGACTGATTACAAACACCATTTAAGCAGCACACACACTCATTCACATTGCCGAGTCTTGTTATCTGTAAAGTGACATTTCAACGCGGTTCCTAGTCTTGTTTTCCTGTGTTTTGACCCTAGTCTTGTTTATCTAGTTCTCCCTGTCTCCCGCCTGCCTTCTGACCTCTCGCCGGATACATTTGACTACGATTCTGGACTGCCTTTATACATCTGTTTGCACCTGTGTTGACCATTGCTTGCCTGACTTTGATTAAACCTGCAAGTGGATCCTTAACTTCAGTTGTCTGTGTCACTCCCCGTGTTACAAAGGTATTAGTTGGGTTTACGTTTGGGTATTGTCTAGGACAAGAGATGTAAAATAAGATCATACTTTATAAGTGCTAATAAACAGTTAATATCTTAATAATAGGCAGGTAATAAGTGGTGTAAATTGATACTTAAAGTGTTACCCTATGGTTTTACTACTGTGTTTACATCAAAAAAACATGGCTAATTTTCATAAGGGCTGTGCTAATATAGAAAATGCTAACATACACAATAATTAAACAGAAATTGGGGGGAAAAAACAAGGTGGCTAATAATTAAGCAGGGCTAATAATTCTGACTGTAAGTGCTAAGTATGTAGCAAACACTTATGAGCATTTAGCTCATCTCGCTGTACAGAAGCTATGATTCTGCTGTGTTTTGAAACCACACCCGTGTTTAACATCCCATTGTGACATCCGCAGACGTCCTGACATGTCTGATGCTATAGTGGGGACACATTTGTTTCCCAGCTCGGACAGCTGAGGGGTCAACAGTGGCGCCTTCCCCTTCCCTGTTTTATGTCCCCTCCTAAAATCCCGAAGACTCGTCTGCTTGATATTTAAATCCGGCGACTTGTATGTGCATGTGTCATTTTTGCATGATGCGGTTCTCGCTGGATAACGTATAAAGCAGCTGTTGACCTCACCCCAGTTTAAGTGTCTGTGCGCATCCATAGGCCTCCACTTTCACTCTGGGAAAAGTGGAGCTGTTGGAGAAGAGTTAAAAGTCTTAAAGTTCCCGCGTAATACAGTAGCGCTTCATCTTTTAGATAAGCTGTAGGTCGGAGCTTTTTTGCGAGTCTGAGTTTAAACATCAGATTGAAAGTGGATGATGTTATTTATCATCTCGAGTCTGGATCCTGGATGTGTTTACTCTACTAACGGACGAATCGGCTGGCCAAATGTTTTCATTACTGGGGTATTTTGTGCCTCTTTTCACTTTCGTTTTAAAAAGGGACACTGAAAACCAAGATCTGCAGTCATGTAAGTGTCGTTTAAGGTTCATTCATGTCTCTTAAATTCATTTATTTTATTCTAACCAGGGTTACACTTAGTTATAGTTAGGGCCAGACAGAATCTGCGGACATTTTTCGCTATTTCTGTGGAGAATTTAGTTATAAATCTGCAGATTTACGCGGAATGATTTTGGGAGTATCCTAACTAAAAACTTAACATAGTAAATAAAAAAGTAATACCTTTTTAACTTGTATTTAATGTTTACAATGCAAATCCAATTAGATCCACTTTATTTGGTAAACAAAGCAAGTCTCTCATATAATATATGAGACGTAAGACAGAGAATATTACTTTACAAACTGTATTGTAAATAAATCACATGAATATTTTCATATTAGTCAATAATATTACCGAAATTAATTTAAAAACTGAATAAATATAAATTTACACACATTTGCACAAGTAAATAAACAGAACCAATGATGGGCTAAAAATCTGCAGACATCTGCGGAATTCTGCATGCGCAGATTCCATGTGGGCCCTGTCATAGTGTAACTATTAATTTAATTACTGATTATTATTAATTAATTACATTTACTTACTAAATTGTCGGAGTTAGAATGTGGCTTCGGTTTAGGTTAGGGTTATTAGGGTTAGTAATTATGCATAATTCATGGTAATTACTATAGTAAGTGCATGTAATGTGTAACTACGTTAGCTTAAATTAAAGGTGCTGTGTGTGAGTTTTTGACTCTTCTAAAGTATCAAAACACCATACTATGTTTGCAGATATTTAAGAAACATGCTGAACATTCTTGTTTATCTTAAAACAATGCTGAAGTCAGATATTCTGCTTTGAAAATGTCTGTTGCTTGCCGTAATGACTGTCTTTGTTTTGGTTCATTTAACCCGCTCACTGCCTGTTTAGTCAATTATATTTCAACACCCTGGGTTGCCTTGTTGGAATACCACATATTTCATTTATTCATTCCAAAAGGCTCTCAAAGCGTGCATCTGTGACTGAAATCTGACCCCTGGTGGACAGTAGCAGACTCTGAAATGAGAGGCAGATTCAGAGTTCCACATTAGCAAGTGATATATATATATATATATATATATATATATATAATATATATATTACGAATGTAAACATTAGGTGAGCAGGTTACATCGTAACCGTGTGTCCTAACAACATGCTACATGACGAGATTTGCAGTTATAAACAATTTGGATGTTTGAATCAGACGCAGCATGACAGAAGTTTAAATACAGCCATTCAGAAGCACAGAATAGTGCACTCACTGCACTTCCGCGAAATGGTAACATTATTAACATTATTAAATGTAGATGCTGAATAACTAATCTGTGTTGGTTTGCATTATTTCACAGTTCTGAAGTTCAATTTCAAATGGTTTATTTTATTTTCAAGATCTGAGATGAACTATCTGCTTCAGTATATGGCAAAACTGTCAGGGTTCTGCCACTCTGGTCTTGTTAATTCTTGTTTTGTGGCAGAGTCCGGACACTAGCCCTGTCTTGTCCTGTCCTGTTAGTACTTGGCTCGAGTTTCCTTGGGTCGAGCACTTGTTTTGTCATTGTCTGGGTGCGCGTCATCAGAGGTGCGCGCGGACCGTGCGTCCTTGGGACGCGTGCTCTTGTACTCGTGTTTGTGTTGTTTCGTCAGCATCACGCTGATTCATTCTCAGCGTCTCCGTCTAGTTGGTTTCGGTTTTGGTTGGCGCTGAGATGAAACATGCGCGTTGCATTTATGTGAGCGCACGGTAAAGTGTTTTCACTTATCGTGTGCTTGTGTCTTGCGTCTGTTTACATTGGTCGCGTGCTTTTGTTGTGTGTTGTTGTCTTGTCATACTAACACGCGGTTAATGAGTTTTCTCATTGGCTGTGTGTTCTAGTCTTGTTTAATGTGAGCACCTGGCTTGTGTTGTCTCTTTGTGTCAGGTGCTCTCCCGTCTATCGTCTAGTCCCACCCTCCTTGTTAACCCATTATTAGTTAATTATGTTCATCTGTTTGTGTATTAATTTCTCCTGCTTATATTCTCCTGATGTCTGCTGTCCTGTGCCAGTTCGTCGTCTATACTTCCCCTGTGTTCCTGCTCTAGCCTTGTCGTGCCAGCCCAACC
>NC_079449.1:45636814-45726814 GCF_903798145.1 Danio aesculapii
ACATTGTGTATATGTTAGTACAATACTGTTGCATAATTCTATTGCTATTTAAAATTAGGCACATTTAAATGAACTTTTAAGTGATGACAAAGGTATTGTGTGAAAATTGGAAAGTCAAAGTTTTATATTGTAGATGGGAGAGTGTGTTTCTGTAACATTTTTGTGAAAAGTGTTTGGCAAAAAATAGATCTTTTGATTTATAATAAAGTATTTTTTATTCTTTAATAAGAGTCTTTTCTGTACCATATAAAGTACAACTATTACAAAGGGACAAAACTCTTCCTTAAGGAACATTATTTGTACCACCGTGTACCTTTTTTTCTGAGAGTGTACGAATGCTGTATTCTTGTCTTGTTAGCGCATGTATAATGTGCTTAATGATTGTGTTTTCATACTTTGTTAATGATTCATTCATTTTCATTCGGCTCAGTCCCTTTACTCATCAGGGGTCTTTTACACAGAGGACCACTGAGCCGCCGTACCACCCCATGACTTATTTTTCATTACTAAATGAAGTATTGCATTATTTACGAAGCAGTTATGGGACGACATGGTGGCTCAGTGGTTAGCACCGTCACCTCACAGCAAGAAAGTCGCTGCTTCGAGTCCTATTGGCATTTCTGTGTGGAGTTTGCATGTTCTCCCAGTGTTGGTGTGGGTTATCTCTGGGTGCTCCGGTTTCCCCCACAGTCCAAACACATGCGTTATAGGAGAATTGGGTTGGCTAAATTAGCCATAGTGTATGTGTGTGAATGTGAGAGTGTATGGGTGTTTCCCAGTACTGGGTTGCAGCCGAAAGGACATCCTCTGTATACAACATATGCTGGATGAGTTGGCGGTTCATTCCACGGTGGCGAACCTTGATGAATAAAGGGACTAAGCCAAAGGAAAATGAATGAATGACAAAGCAGTTATCGAAGAGTAGCTGGTTACGTATTCAGAATACGTAAGTACATGATTATTAAACTATTCAAATCAACATTTATATATCTTAGTATTCAGGCGTATATTAATAGTTACTCTGGATGATAATAAATGCTTTATTAACTCAACTTCATTCGTTTTGTGTAACTGAATAGTTTAACACCTTAAGATAAAGTGTAAGCTATGATTTATGTGCTTTTCTGGTGCAATACGCTTGGATGAAAATATGATCGCATAATAATTCTGCATGCACTGTATTAATCTGCTCTCAGCACTGAAACGTCTCTTGAGCAGCAGATCATCATGTTAGAATGATTTCTGAGGGATCACATGCTGAATGTAATCTGACCAATGATGTGTCAGCGGCAGTCACATGACCCTGTGTGGAGAGGTGTGTTAGTGATGTCATGATGCTGTCTGTCACCATGGCGCAGCATTCATAGTTCACACACGCACGCACGCACACACACACACACGAACAACTGCAGAAATACTGTAAATGTTATTGATGTCTTTTTTTCAGCTTGATGATTTTTCTCAGCTGATGTGTTTTGATACACAGTTGAAGTCAGAATATTTGGCCTCCCTTTAAGTTTTTTCTTTTTTAAATGTTTCCCAAATAATGTTTAACAGAGCAAGGAAATTTATATATATAAATTTATATTAAGTTCACTGTTCTCAAATGACCTCCATAGTCACCAGATCTCAATCCAATAGAGCACCTTTAGGATGTGGTGGAACGGGAGATTGGCATCATGTATGTGCAGCCGACAAATCTGCAGCAACTGCGTGATGCTATCATGTCAATATGGAGCAAAATCTCTGAGGGATATTTCCTGTAGCTTGTTGAATCTCTGCCATGAAGGATTAAGACAGTTCTGAAGGCAAAAATGGGTCCAACTCAGTACTATTTAGGTGTACCTAATAAAGTGGCCAGTGAGTGTATATATATATATATATATATATATATATATATATATATATATATATATATATATATATATATATATATATATATATATACACACACACACACATGTTATGTATTTTTGTCTATTTCTTTCTCTGTTTAACATCAAATATGTTTTTTTTTCGACCACTAGTGTCTGCAGTATGCGTTGAACCCTAACTTGATACTGCAGTCCCAGCATTAGTGGGCCGAGGGCTCCAGCTAGTGGACAACTCAAGCGTTTACTTGTTTATATGAAGCTGCTTCTGCTTTTAAAGAGATAGTTCACATCAAAATGAACATGCTGTCATATTTTACTCACCTTCACTTGTTTAAACACTATTTGCCTTTCTATTTTCTGTTGAACACAAAAGAACATACTTTGAAAAATGTTGGAAACCTGTAACCATTGACTTCCATTTGTATTTCTACTTTGGAAGTCAGTGGTTTTCAGAAATATCTTTTGGGTTCAGGAGAGAAATAAAGAAACTCATAAAGGTTTGAACCCACAAACCACACAAGGGAAAGTGTATGTATGTATAAATATATACTATATATATATATATATATGTATATATATATATATATATATATATATATATATATATATATATATATATATATATATATATATATATATATATATATATGTATGTATATATATATATACTCACTGGCCACTTTATTAGGGACACCTTACTAGTACCGAGTTGGACCCACTTTTGCCATCAGAACTGCTTTAATCCTTCATGGCAGAGATTCAACAAGGTACTGGAAATATTCCTCAGAGATTTTGCTACATATTGACATGATAGCATCACGCAGTTGCTGCAGATTTGTTGGCCTCACATCCATTATGCCAATCTTCCGTTCCACCACATCCCAAAGGTGCTCTATTGGATTGAGGGCTGGTGACTATGGAGGCCATTTGAGAACAGTGAACTCACTGTCAGAAGTCAGATTTATTAGCCCCCCTTTGAATTTTTTTTTCTTTTTCAAATATTTCCCAAATGATGTTTAACAGAGCAAGGAAATTTTCACAGTATGTCTGATAATATTTTTTCTTCTGGAGAAAGTCTTATTTATTTTATTTTGGCTAGAATAAAATCAGTTTTTAATTTTTTTAAATACCATTTTAAGGTCAATATTATTAACCCCTTTAAACTATATTTTTTTCAATAAACCATCGTTATACAATAACTTGCCTAATTACCCTAACCTGCCTAGTTAACCTAATTAACCTGGTTAAGCCTTTAAATGTCACTTTAAGCTGTATAGAAGTGTCTTGAAGAATATCTAGTCTAATATTATTTACTGTCATCATGGCAAAGATAAAATAAATCAGTTATTAGAGATGAGTTATTAACACTATTATGATTAGAAATGTGCTGAAAAATATCTTCTCTCCGTTAAACAGAAATTGGGGAAAAAAATAAACAGGGGGGCTAATAATTCAGACTTCAACTATATATATATATATATATATATATAAAACATAAACTGACAACGTTTGGCTTGTTTTACTCTGTGTGTTTCTGTGTGTGTGTGTGTCTGTCGGTCTTTAACATTATGGGTGTATAGGAGTAAGCAATTGAATGGCTTGATAGAATTTTAAGGGATATGAGAAAAAATAGATAGGAGCAGAAGGATGAGAGAAAATCAAATAAATAAATTAGAAAAAGTTAAATAAATAAATAAATTATAAAAGAGAAAAACATGGGCACAGCTCATAATAATGCCAGGGGACACTGTAGGGCAGACAATCATTGCCAGCAGTTTAAATGTGATTTTTGATTGTTTTTCAGCCTCTAGAAAGGAGTTTCAGAGGGATGGAGAAATCCTGCGCCCCCTTGTGTCGTCCCCCAAGAGGTTTGCAGTGGTTTGTCCCAAGCCTCAATCTCCGGGTGAGTATGTGAGTGTGTGTCTCTCTCTCTCTCTCTCTCTGTGTCTCTGTTGCTCCTCCCATTGTCATATGCAGCCCTCGTTAACCCCTGCTAGTGGTTGTCATAGCAACACCATGAAGACTAAAGGCTTTTATTAGGAAAGCAACGAGTGTTTCCCTCACTAATGCCTTCCGCTAATGGAGGATAAATTGACACTGCAGGGTTTTAAATAACAGCAATTTAATTGAAAATCACCAATATACTGTATAATATCAGTTAAATGCTTACATTAAGGATATATAAGCATATTTATAACATTTTCTTCTAAAGTCTGACGAGATTTTTCATGTTTGTAGCAGTTCAATAGTTTGAGGGTTTTTATTTAAAGCAGTGTGTATACTGCAGTTACAAGTAATGAATTTAGGTTTGTAAAATTTCTGTCCTTTCACTGAGCATCATTACTCCAGTCTTTAGCATCACATGTGTTTTGACCCTGGTCTACAGGGTCAGGGAGGACCATAAATATTTCTGACAACCCTTTGTTGCTTGTTACTGTTATTTATGTTGTTGAATATATGAGCTGAATAACGAAACTCATAACTGAGGGTAGATGACACAAGGGTGAAAAACATTGCAACTAACTAAACTTGAACTGAAATGAAATTATATAAATAAATAATAAGTAAAACAAGTTAAATTAATGACAATAGTAATAATTAAACCCGAGTCTCATATATATATATATATATATATATATATATATATATATATATATATATATATATATAAATTTTTTGAATGATTTTTTTCTTAAACACGAGGACAGTACACTTTGGTGTCCTTTATTTAGTTATGAAGACTTTTGATCAGAGCAGTGTGGTGTCAGTTGACCAATCAGAGTAGAGTTCTGACACCTGACCAATCAGAGCTGAGTGCTGTCACTTGACCAATCGCAGTAGAGTTCTGTCATCTGACCAATCAGTCCAGAGTGTTGTCACTTGACCAATCAGAGTAGAGTTCTGACATCTGACCAAGCAGAGTAGCTTTCTGTCTTCTAACCAATCAGAGTTCTGTCATCTGACTAATCCGAGCAGAGTGATGTCATTTGACATCAGTGTAGAGTGTAGCGTAGAGTTCTTCATCTGACCAACCAGAGCATAGTGGTGTCATTTGACCAATCAGAGTAGAGTGATGTCCTTTGACCAATCAAAGTAGAGTTCTGTTGTCTGACTAATCAGAGCAGAGCAGTGTCATTTGACCAATCAGAGTAGAGTGTTGTCATTTGACCAATCAGAGTAGAGTGTTGTCATTTGACCAATCAGAGTAGAGTGTTGTCATTTGACCAATCAGAGCAGAGTGGTGTCATTTGACCAATTAGAGTAGAGTGGTGTCATCTGACCAATCAGAGCAGAGTGGTGTCATTTGACCAATTAGAGTAGAGTTCTGACATCTGACCAAGCAGAGTAGCATTCTGTCTTCTAACCAATCAGAGTTCTGTCATCTGACTAATCAGAGCAGAGTGATGTCATTTGACATCAGTGTACAGTGTAGTGTAGAGTTCGTCATCTGACCAACCAGAGCATAGTGGTTTCATATGACCAATCAGAGTAGAGTGATGTCCTTTGACCAATCAAAGTAGAGTTCTGTTGTCTGACTAATCAGAGCAGAGCAGTGTCATTTGACCAATCAGAGTAGAGTGTTGTCATTTGACCAATCAGAGAAGAGTGGTGTCATTTGACCAATTAGAGCAGAGTGGTGTCATGTGATCAGTCAGAGCAGAGTGGTTTCATTTGACCAATTAGAGTGATGTCATTTGACCAATCAGAGCAGAGTGGTGTCATTTGACCAATTAGAGTAAAGTGGTGTCATGTGATCAATCAGAGCACAATGATGTAATTTGACCAATTAGAGTGATGTCATTTGACCAATCAGAGAACAGTGATGTCATTTGATCAATCAAAGTGCAGTTCTGTCATCTGACTAATCAGAGCAGAATAGTGTCATTTGACCAATCAGAGTGATGTCATTTGACTAATCACAGCAGAGTGGTGTCATTTCACCAATCAGAGTAAAGTTCTGCCATTTGACCAATCAGAGCAGAGTAGTGTCATTTGACTAATCAGGGTGATGTCATTTGACTAATCAGAGCAGAGTTTTGCAATTTGACCAATTACAGCAGAGTAGTGTCATTTGACCAATCAGAGTGATGTCATCTGACCAATCAAAGCAGAGAAGTGTCATCTGCCAAATCAGAGCAAAGTAGAGTCATCTGACCAATCAGAGCATAGTAGAGAGATCTGACAAATCAGAGGAAAGTTGTGTTATATGACCAATCAAAGCAGAGCATTGTCATTTGACCAATCAGGGTAGAGTTCTGTCATCTGACAAATCAAAGTGGTTTCACTTGACCAATCAGAGCAAAGCTGTGTTATCTGACCAATCAAAACAGAGAAGTGTCATCTGACTAATCAGAGCATAGTAGTGACATCTGACCAATCAGAGGAAAGTTGTGTTAAATGACCAATCAAATCAGCGCAGTGTCAATTGACCAATCAGGCTAGAGTTCGGTCATCACCAATCAGAGCAGAGTGGTTTAATTTGACCAATCAGTGCAAAGTAGTGTCATCTAAGCGGAGGAATTTAACTAACCAATTAAGTTTGTGTCAGACTGTCAGAAAGGAGGTGTTTAAAGAGTTTTGATCCTTGAACCCACTGTTTCAGGCAATGAGAGAGAACAATAGATGTTTCTGTTGATACTGTATAATTAGAGTAATACCTTATATATATATATATATATATATATATATATATATATATATATATATATATATATATATATATATATATATATATATATATATATATATATCTTTGATGGATGTAAACCCACTGTAGGAGACCTACAAAACCTAAAGTAGGAACCGTTAAAACCCAATAATTGTGTCACTTTATTAATTCTCATAATAACAAACTTTCTTACAGTCTTTATTCATGTTCATGTATATGTTCCAGTGCGTCAGAAGTCATGCGTGGCCCATCTGGGTGGGCGTTCGGAGGGTTTGGATGCCGAGCGGGAGCGACTGATGGTGCAGAGACTAAAGGAGAGATGTGAAGATCAGGCCCGGCAGCTGATCAGATTGCAGGATGAGCTCAAAAAGTCCTTACAATGCCTGGATGTGTTCAGCATCACCACCCAACACTTCTGCCACAAGGTAAAACACATCCCTCATATGACACCACTGTATGGGCACTGTCAAATTTACTTGATATTAAGATGCATTTTTGTCAATCGAATCTCAAGTGGAAGACATAAAATTCTGGTTTAAGATGATGATTTGAGATTGTCCAGTTCAGTAGAACCTGTGGTTTTTAGCATAGATGTTACCACATTCACCTCCAATGCAAGTTCAGATCCTATTCACAGCAATGTGAGTAGAGTTGTAAGGGTCTCGTTGGTGCCGTGACCCAAGTGAATATGAGGTTTGGGGAGTGTTGGGCTGTTTTTAATGTTCTTGTTAGCACATACCAGAAATACCAGTTCAAATCATGTTCTGACTAGTGTGAGTAGAACCGGACATGTTGCATTAGGCAAGGCAAGGCAAGGCAAGGCAAGTTTATTTATATAGCACATTTCATACACAGTGGCAATTCAAAGTGCTTTACATAAACAGGAATAAAAGAAACAATTATAAGAGAAATAAAAACAAACATAAAAATGGTTAGAATAAAAATAAAATAAAATAAAAGCTGATAAAATGTGTTATAAAAGAATTAAAAAGAAGAGAAAAACATAGTAGTTCGATCTGTCGGACGTAGCGCAGTGCTCATTCAGTAAAGGCACAGCTAAACAGATGTGTTTTCAGTCTTGATTTGAATGTGCCTAATGTTGGAGCACATCTGATCATTTCTGGAAGCTGATTCCAGCAGCGAGGGGCGTAGTAGCTGAAAGCTGATTCACCCTGCTTTGACTGAACTCTTGGGATTTCTAATCTATTTGATCCTAAAGATCTGAGTGATCTGTTAGGTTTGTATTCAGTGAGCATTAGTGAACTTCACTTCCCTTCCCTAGCATCAAAAGCCACACTTGCTAGTATCAGTAGAACCTGTGATCTTTGGCATCCATGTTACCACATTCACCCATTCACAGCAAATAGAACCGTAAGGGTCTCATTGGTGCTGTGTCCCAGGTGGGAATGAGGTTTGGGGAGTGTTAGCCTGTTTTTAAAATTCTTGTTAGCACATACCAGAAATAACAGTTCAATTTCTGTTCTGTGTGGTGTGAGTATTACCGAACATGTTACATTGGTGTAGCAGAATAAACTTCCCTCTCCTAGCATCAAAAGCCACATTGCTAGAATCAGTAGAACCTGTGGTCTTTACCATCCATGTTACCACATTCACCTCCAATAGAAGTTCAGATCCCATTCAGACCAATGTGAGTAGAGTTGTAAGGGTCTCATTGGGCCGTGGCCCATGTGGGAATGAGGTTTGGGGAGTCTTGGGCTGTTTTTAATGTTCTTGTTAGCGCATACCAGAAATACCAGTTCAAATCCTGTTCTGACTGGTGTGAGGAGAACTGAACATGTTACATTGGTGTAGCGGAATAATCTTTCCTCCCCTAGCATCAAAAGCCCCACTTGCTAGTATCAGTAGAAATTTTGGTCTGTAGCATCAATGTTACCACATTCATCTCCAATTTAAGTTCAGATCCCAATCACAGCAATGTGAGTAGAACCATTATGGTTTCATTGGTGCCATGACCCAAGTGGGCATAAGGTTTGGGAAGTCTTGGGCTGTTTTTAATGTTCTTGTTAGCACATACCAGAAATACCAGTTCAAATACTGTTTTGACTGGTGTGAGGAGAACTGAACATGTTGCATGAGTGATCTTCACTTCCTTTCCCTAGCATCAAAAGCCACACTTGCTAGTATTAGTAGAACCTGTGATCTTTAGCATCCATGTTACCACATTCACCTCCAATAGAAGTTCAGATCCCATTCTGACCAATGTGAGTAGAGTTGTAAGGGTCTCATTGGGACGTGGCCCAGGTGGGAATGAGGTTTGGGGAGTGTTGGGATGTTTTTAATGTTCTTGTTAGCACATACCAGAAATACCAAATTCAAATCCTGTTCTGACTGGTGTGAGTAGAACCGGACATGTTGCATGAGTGAACTTCACTTCCCTTTCCTAGCATCAAAAGCCACATTTGCTAGTATCAGTAGATCCTGTGGTCTTTAACATCCATGTTACCACATTTACCTCCCATGCAAGTTCAGATCTCAGTCACAGCAATGTGAGTAGAGTGGTAAGGGTCTCACAAGTGCCGTGATCCGGATGGGATTAGGTTTGGAAAGTGATTGTAACTTAGGCACACTAGTATTAGATATGCACATCAGGTAATGTGCAACCTTTAGCATCCTTGTTAGCACCATGCCAAAATGTCACTTAAAACCAAATCAAAGCTGTGTGATTACAACTGTAGGGACTAATCTTTTTAAATTGCAAATTGTAGGGATGTCCCGAGACAATGTTTTAACTTCCGATAAGATACCGATATTGCAGCCTTCAGTACTAACCGATACCGATACAAATCCGATACAATAATCAGCACAAATCATGATTACTTTACTTTTACCTATTTGGTTGAGTGGAATGTATGAACGGCGAGATCAAACTGAGAACAAAAGTCAGCAACAGTAAGTATGGAAAATCGACCAATTTATTAATCCTAAATATAACTGGAAAACAATGTAAACACAACTGGAGTGATGCTAAGATCATTTTAGAAATCTTTTGTATGAATAATAATTTAATTTGAATGAAAATATTTAGCCAGTTCAATATAATATAAAAAAAGATGTTTAATAGAATTATCTGTTGTCTTAGACTTGACACATGGCAGAGAATTAGGTTTAATAAGTCTTTACCTCCCAGACTGGTCATCCCTCCTTTTACTTCATACAAAATCTATCAGGAGGCATGTTTAGTCAGATCACCATCATATTATTTAAACTTTAGTTTTGTCGACTAGCAAAACTCACTGTATGCCGTCACCTCATTATAAAAGGCTGTAATGCCGGCTTCACAATACCTGAGCGGCGCATAAGCAGCAAGTACTTTTTTCAGCGTGCATGTTAACAACCAGGGCACCGGGAGAAGAGCAGCGCATCAGGGTCCAGCAGGAGCGGTGTGTGAGGTGCGCGAGTATGGTTTTCTGCGCACATGAAGAGATGCATCAGGTTGCTTATTGATTAAATTGCGTTGGTTCGATTGCACATAGAGAATGACATCTTTATTCTGGGATTACCATGAAGTAAATCATATCTCAATGCATTTACTGGGGCACTGGCGATGTTTACTGGGGCATGTGCCCCAGTAAATTGGGTCTAGCGATTCCCCTGCTTTCCAGTAATGTAAAGGATTGTTCTTACGATGGAATTTGTCACGATTTGCAAGGGTTTCAGGCAGCATTGGTTGCTTGAAGTTGCCAGAGGATTGTTTCTTTAACTCAGTGGTCTTGTGAAAGTCCTCATGCAGAGTTTTGTGATGCTGCTTCAAATGCGCGATGAGGTTGGA
This sequence comes from Danio aesculapii, assembly GCF_903798145.1. Taxonomy (NCBI): domain Eukaryota; kingdom Metazoa; phylum Chordata; class Actinopteri; order Cypriniformes; family Danionidae; genus Danio; species Danio aesculapii. The sequence goes on from NC_079449.1 coordinate 45,647,148, forward strand.
CGCATTAAACTTTCCCGGTTCGGTTCCACCATGGGAAACTTGTGCTGCCACGCGACCAACAACGCTCTTTTTCTTTGCTATTTCGCTAACAAGCAGTGTTGTGATCACATGGGCTTTGCATGCTGGCTCTGGACGCTGCTGGATAGAATAGCTGTAACGGAGTTTAGAGCGGAACGGACTGCTTATATCTGAGATTTTTAACGCAGTCCAATAGAGTTTTTTTGGGCTGATATCGGACCTACTTCCGATATCAATATCGGATTGGGACACCCCTAGCAAATGGTGTTAATCCTTCTATAAAACAAGCAGTCATATTTAATCTGGGATGCATTCTTTTGTCTGATTGGATGCAGTTTATGTGTTCATCCTCTTCGATTAGACAATGCACACGTGTTATTTTGATCTTTATTGATCTCATCCTCCTGGCCCACTATCGCTCCATCATTTACCCCTCCTCCTCCCAGCATCCTTGAGTGTGTGTGTGTGTTTGTGTGAGGAAGAGGGCGAGAAGCTAGGGGGTTGTCTGAGGAACATGTGTAGAATCGCAGACTCACGGTACTCATTGTTGCAGTAGTCAGACTATGATGCTAAACACAGGATGAGGTAAGGCCATCGATTTGTCAACATTAGTCTTTTTCTACCACGTTTACCCTCTCCCTGCCTGTCCGTCTGTCATCCTCTCCCACTCTCTCCTCATGCGGTGTGCGTATGGTATTCCCCCGACAGGTTTTAATGATGCTACATTCTGTCCTAGCATGAGCCGGTGTTTCTGTAATCTCTCTCTGTGTCTCCATCCTACATGCTGTTTGGATACTACGGTAAAACAATACCCGGAAGAATGTGTGTTATGCTGCTGCTCTGTGACTTGTATGCTAAAGTAGGATTATTGATGCCTTTTAAATAAGACCTTGCTTGATTCATATTCATTCTTCAGTTCTCTTTTACACACTTTGTGATTATGGATGCTGTGTTTGTGCCTGTGTGTGCTTACAGTCAAGACAAACATGTGGTCTTACAGTGAGGGAAACACCCCACCCTGACTGCTGGCACGTTATGCAGCTGGTTTGATGTTATTATTCATGATTTCTTTATTAATTGCTGTAAATTATTACGTTTGAGACAGCACTGATGGCAATGTTATCTAGATCTGAAGAATTTTCAGTATTGCCCTTGCAAAACAAAATAGAGGTTGGACCTTGTGGTTGCTAGGATGTTATGGTTTGTAAGGAGTTGTCAATGGTTATTTCCAGGATGCTATGTGGTTGCAAAGCTTTTCTAGGTGGTTGGTGGGGTAGTAACCTTGTTTCTAAGGTTTAGTTTGTTGCTATTTGCTAACTATTATGTAGTCACTAAGTAATCATGGGTGGTTGCTTGGCTGTTGTTTCGTGGTTTTAATTTAATTTAATACTAAGTAGCTGTTTGTAGGTTATTGCAGTGTTTGCTAAGGTCTTCCTGAAGGTTGCTGGGATGTGATGGGGTTGCTTATATTTGGTTCAAGAGTTCACACTAAGCAGATGATTGATTATAAAGCATGTTTGGCATGCTGTCCCAGGAGAGAGCCCTGAGCTTAGAAGATCCTCGAGCCCTGGGCTTCCTCCCATTTGCAGGGCGAGAAGGGAGTTTGAGCTCAGGTAGATCTGCTTTTTATGACTAAAGACAAATTAGGGATTGCTATGGAGAGATATACTGCTGACTAAGAGCTCATCTGTGGTGCCAAATTTGGTTTAGTCAATTCACTTATGTCGCATGTCTTTAGACGATGAGAGAAAACCAGGAAACCCGGGGAAAACCCAAGCAAGCACGGGGAGAACACGTAAACTTCACAGAGAAATGTCGACTGGCCTGGTAAAGAACTTGAACCAATGATATTCTTGCTGTGAGGCAACAGTGCTAACCACTGGGCCACCGTGCTGCCCTATTTAGGAAAAGGGGGAGGAGTAGGGATGGAAAGGGGGATTCTTCAAGATGAAGATAACTGAGGTTTGAAACTCTGGTTATTTATAGCAATTTAGGAATGGTCTGATTAGTAAATTATTCGTTAGCTAATGCAGGACCAGCTGTGGTCAATCATAAGCACATGATTCTATCGAAATTAGTTTATAAATAAACTTCATTTAGCGAACGTTTGCACTCATTAGGATGTTCAGGGGGATTTCCCGGACATTTCCTTGTGGTTGTTAAAAGTTTGGATTGCATGTTTTATGAGTAGTTTGATTATTCTGAATGGTTGGTATTATGGAGTTGCTTTGTTTCGAAGGTGTTGTGAGTAGTTGTGTAGGGTGCTCTGGGTGGTTACAAGGGCAGGAAGTTTTGCAAATGGTTGTTTACATGTTGTGTTATGGACACTAGAATGTTTTAGGTGATTAGCATGTTGATATGTGTTTGCTGGAGCGTTCTGGGTGGTAGTTAGCATGTTGCTATGGAGGGTGTCTGAATGATTGCTAGAGAGGGCTTAAGTGTCACCTCGCATGCTATTCAGTGTGAGTGCTAATGTATGATGTCAATGGTTCTTTCTAAGATGCTATGTGGTTACAAAGCTTTTCTAGGTGGTTGGTGGGGTAGTAACTTTGTTTCTAAGGTTTAGTTTGTTGCTATTTGCTAACTATTATGTAGTCACTAAGTAATTATGGGTGGTTGCTTGGCTGTTGTTTCGTGGTTTTAATTTGTACTAAGTAGCTGTTTGTAGGTTATTACAGTGTTTGCTAAGGTCTTCCTGAGGATGCTGGGGTGTTGTTATGGGTTTTGTTCAGGAGTTCACACTTAGCTGATGATTGATTATAAAGCCTGTTTGGCATGCTGTCCCAGGAGAGAGCCCTGAGCTTAGAAGATCCTCGAGCCCTGGGCTCCCTCCCGTTTGCAGGGCGAGAGGGGAGTTTGAGCTCAGGTAGATCTCGAGAACTCCCCTGCTGTTTACGACTAAAGACAAATAAGGAATTGCTATGGAGAGATATACTGCTGACTAAGAGCTCATCTGTGGATTAGTCAATTAATGTAAGTCGCATGTTTTTGGATGGTGGAAGGAAACCGGGGAACCCGAGGGAAACCCACGCGAGCACTGGGAGAACTTATAAACTCCACACAGAAACACAGAATGTTCGACAGGCCTGCTAAAGACTTGAACCAATGATATTCTTGCTGTGAGGCAACAGTGCTAACCACTGGGCCACCGTGCTGCCCTATTTAGGAAAAGGGGGAGGAGTAGGGATGGAAAGGGGGATTCTTCAAGATGAAGATAACTGAGGTTTGAAACTCTGGTTATTTATAGCAATTTAGGAATGGTCTGATTAGTAAATTATTCGTTAGCTAATGCAGGACCAGCTGTGGTCAATCATAAGCACATGATTCTATCGAAATTAGTTTATAAATAAACTTCATTTAGCGAACGTTTGCACTCATCAGGATGTTCAGGAGGATTGCCAGGACATTTCCTTGTGGTTGTTAAAAGTTTGGACTGCATGTTTTATGAGTAGTTTGATTATTCTGAATGGTTGGTATTATGGAGTTGCTTTGTTTCGAAGGTGTTGTGAGTAGTTGTGTAGGGTGCTCTGGGTGGTTACAAGGGCAGGAAGTTTTGCAAATGGTTGTTTACATGTTGTGTTATGGACACTAGAGTGTTTTAGGTGATTAGCATGTTGATATGTGTTTGCTGGAGCGTTCTAGGTGGTAGTTAGCATGTTGCTATGTAGGGTGTCTGAATGATTGCTAGAGAGGGCTTAAGTGTCACCTCGCATGCTATTCAGTGTGAGTGCTAATGTATGTTGTCAATGGTTCTTTCTAAGATGCTATATGGTTAAAAAGGTTTTCTAGGTGGTTGGTGGGGTAGTAACTTTGTTTCTAAGGTTTAGTTTGTTGCTATTTGCTAACTATTATGTAGTCACTAAGTAATTATGGGTGGTTGCTGGGCTGTAGTTTCGTGGTTTTAATTTGTACTAAGTAGCTGTTTGTAGGTTATAACAGTGTTTGCCAAGGTGTTCCTGAGGATGCTGGGGTGTTGTTATGGGTTTTGTTCAAGAGTTCACACTTAGCTGATGATTGATTATAAAGCCTGTTTGGCATGCTGTCCCAGGAGAGAGCCCTGATCTTAGAAGATCCTCGAGCCCTGGGCTCCCTCCCGTTTGCAGGGCGAGAGGGGAGTTTGAGCTCAGGTAGATCTCGAGAACTCCCCTGCTGTTTACGACTAAAGACAAATAAGGGATTGCTATGGAGAGATATACTGCTGACTAAGAGCTCATCTGTGGATTAGTCAATTAATGTAAGTCGCATGTTTTTGGATGGTGGAAGGAAACCGGGGAACCCGAGGGAAACCCACGCGAGCACTGGGAGAACTTATAAACTCCACACAGAAACACAGAATGTTCGACAGGCCTGCTAAAGACTTGAACCAATGATATTCTTGCTGTGAGGCAACAGTGCTAACCACTGGGCCACCGTGCTGCCCTATTTAGGAAAAGGGGGAGGAGTAGGGATGGAAAGGGGGATTCTTCAAGATGAAGATAACTGAGGTTTGAAACTCTGGTTATTTATAGCAATTTAGGAATGGTCTGATTGGTAAATTATTTGTTAGCCGGGGATAGAGCCCGGGTCTCTGGCGTGAGAGGTGTTACAGCTATTGTTAGCTGTATCAGCTGTATCAGAGTCAGAAAGTGAGCACAGATCTGAACCTCACTCCTGTTCTCTAATATAAAGTCCGACAAGTGTCTTTCACATATATTCAGATTAAGCATGTGTAAGCAATATGAAGCGTTCACATATCTTTTGGGAGTTTGTTATTTGAGATGTAGAATGCAGGGAAAGCATCCGCTTAGTAAGACACTGCAGTGCTGGTGAAGATTGTGGGTGTTTACAGCAGTTTGACTGATAAATACGAATTTGTAGTTAAATTGTTAGCTGTGCCAAACGGCATTTCCTGTTGGTTACATCCTTGTTTACATCCTTGACATACAACATAACATACCATAAATGCTGGAAACTACGCATGTAATAGATCAATTTGAACAAATAAAAACACTTACAGGTTGTGGCTCACAATCCACAGCTTCATCTATGATTGGAGGAGTTTTTAACCAAATCCAGCACTGAACTGGGAGAGATTCTGGAAGCTGTCCTTTGTCAAATGCTAGCTATATCTTTTTAATAATTTTTTGGAACATTTACAATTATAATTAAACGGTAAGCACTTCTCTCTTTGTGCCGTGTCCTTTGGAAGTCCAAATACAGAAACAGTTTCTCTGGGATAACATTACAGTGCCTCTGGCCACGCCCCGTTGCTGCGTAGGGGTGTATGCGTGTTGTGAATGCATTTGTGATCTTGCTAGCCTGGATGTGTTTTTTTTGTAGTCCCCAAACTTTGTAGGCTTTGCTAAGCTAACTCTGTAAAAGCCAATGTCTCCCTTTGCATTGAACTTTGAGCGTCTTACATTCAGAGATGTTGTTTATATTCACACAGCTACATTACACATCAACTAAAGTTTAAAATATGATATCGTAGTAGACCACCCCTTTAAACCCATTCTTAAGCTTATTTTTAACATTTCTTCTGCAGGACATCCATGTGAGATTACAGATTCTGTATGGACCCATTGGTAACACATTTGTGTGTCTTTGTGTGTGTTTTGTAGAGCGAGAGTGCTGCTGTGAAGGAGAGGGAATTATCCCTGCAGTTGGCCAGGATTAGGGATGAAGTGGGTAAGTCTGAAAAAAAATTACAATACATCACCTCACCATGATCTCATCACACACTTGAGCTACGTCAAACTCACAAATGAGATCAACTATCCAGTATCATATTCTACAAATATGAACACGAAGAGTTGTATTCTTCGTGTTTAGTGAACTTCTGTTTGACTGCTTGGTAACTCAATGTTTCAATCTGCCAATCACATGAGAGCTACTCCTGCATGCAGACGTGGTCCAGATGATCTGTCGAAGCTCAAACTGAGCATTAGAATCGGTTAGAAAGATGATTTAAGGGTTTTTGAATGTAGTTGGTTGTTAGTGCCAGACAGACTGGTTTGAGTCTGGTTTGAGATTTTAGAAACTCTTGATCTACTGGAATTTTCTTACAAAACCATCTTAAGGGTTTATGGAGAATAGGGGTGAATGAAAATGCCTTGTTGAGTCCAGGGGTGACTTGTCCAGGATGATAAAATGTGACATCAACTCAAACAACCACTTCTAATAATAATAATAATAATAATAATAATAATAATAATAATAATAATAATAATAATAATAATTCCTTACATTTATATAGAGCTTTTCTGGACACTCAAAGTGCTTTACACAATGGGGGGAATCTCCTCATCCACCACTAGTGTGCAGCATCCTCCATAATGATGCGACAGCATCATTATGGAAGAGCTACAGCATCAGAAGTAGACCACACCTGTGACACTACTATCAGCTAAACCCAGCCTACAGCATGCAACATTCGGTTCAACAAAACTGAACAGAAGAATGGAAAAAGGTTGTCAGCTCTGGTGAATCTCTGTTTCTGCGGCAACATTTTGATGGTAGAGTGAACAGGAAAATAAGATCACAACACTCAAATCACACATTCCCAATCTGATCGAGCACCCTTATAATGTGTTTAAATGGGAGATTCATTCATTCATTTTCTCTTCGGCTTAGTCCCTTTATTCATCAGCGGTCACCACAGCGGAATGAACCGCCAACTTATCCAGCATATGTTGCCCTTCCAACCCAACACAATCTCACGGCAATTCGTAACTTTTTGATTTAGTGGCTAATTCGTATGAATTCGTATGATCTAATTCGTACAATTTAGTACGATTTGCTCATCCTCCAATGACGGTTGGGTTTAGGGGTGGGGTTAGGTGCCACGCCCCCTTTTTAAAATCATACAATTTCGTACGACTGAACTCGTACAAATTCGTACGAATTAGCCACCAAACTGACAAAACGTAAAATACTTACATTTTCTCGTGAGATCAGGCTGTCCAACCCAATACCGGGAAACACCCAAACACTCTTGCATTAACACATACACTACGGCCAATTTGGCTCATTCAATTAACCTATAATGCATGTCTTTGGACTGTGGGGGAAACCGGAGCACCCGGAGGAAACCCACGCCAACACGGGGAGAACATGCAAACTCCACACAGAAATGCCAGCTGACCCAGCCGGGGCTCAAACCAGCAACCTTCTTGCTGTGAGGCGATCGTGCTACCCATTGCGCCACCGTGCTGCCCATAAGAGATTCACATCATAGATATTCAGACAATTGAAGCTAGCATGGCAATATGGACCAAAATCTTGAAGGAATTTTCCAAGAAGTTTATCATATCTATGTATCTTGAAGAAGGCATAAAGAGGTCAAAGATATGTCAGACCAGAAAGCTGAACTTTATAGAGTGAAGTAACAAAGTAATATGTTCTTTTGTTTAGGAAAATAACCACCAAAGTAGAAAGAAACTGCTGACATTGTAGCATAAAAAGCAACCATCTTTGCCTGATTCCCACGGTACATTTTAGTACAGTACAGTACTATTCGGTACAAGTCACCCAGATCAGACTTGCATTTCCAATGCCAATAGCACCCTTACCCACATTCACTCAGGGAGTCAGTGTTGAAGCACAGTTGTGATAGGTGCAAAAGGGTACCACAAAAGTGATATGGTAGGGTTACTTTGGTAGTTCTGACAATGTAATTGAACTGTACCGCTTAGTAGAAATAAGTTATTAGTCTGAGAGTTTTGACATCACATGTTGCTTTGTACTCTAGTTATTGATTATGAATATGTTTGGCAAGTTAAGCAAGTCCTTTCACCTTCTCTATCTCTGTAGTGGTCAGTGTTCAGCGGTGGGAGCGTCTGCAGGGTGAGAAGGCCCACCTGGAGCAGAGTTTCGAGCGGAAGCTGAAAGAACTCCAAGAGGAGCAACAGCAGGAGCTCAAGGCCCTACAGGCGAGACTGGTGGAGGAGCACAGCTCTGAGAAACAGAGACTCCAACAGCAGCAGAACAGTCACCTGGTGCAGCTGCGATCTCAGCACCAGGAGCAGGTAAAATGAGAAAGTAGCAGAGTGTGAAGACTAAGATTATCACTGGCATGGGTTTTATTTTAGAATTGCATTGGAGTGTTGGGTGTGAAGGCTCAGCGAGGCTTGAGAAAGCCTGGAAGGAGAAAATGTATTTGTAGACTGAAAAGAAGCCCAAAGTATATTGCAATTTTGACATGGGTGCCCTTACCTTTCAATTGTTTCTCCCATGCCGCGCTTAACTATGAGTTACAGCAATCAAGGGTAAGCTTGATAAAAATTAAGATTGATGGTTATTTAACATGAATTGGATGTGCTTTCCAAGAAACATTTGATCCCATACAGCCTTGATCTACTGTATTCAGATCTCTCACTTGTAAGGGTAAAATCTTTAATAGGAATTACAGCATAGGGATAAAGCCTTCAGAATGGAACCAAGCCAATGTGTACTTTAACTAGTAGTGTGCATAAAGACAGGCACTCAAGACATGAGCACTTAAAAGATTCACTCTTCTTAAGAGTCTTTACCACTTCTTTATAGAAGTTATAAATATGTCTACAGGTATGGGTAACTCGTAAATCCTTTAGACAAGCGGTCATAAACTTGAACAACTTGTTGTCTTCAGTAGTTTCTTGTTGTTCTGTCTGTTGTTCCACCTGAAATTTCCATCATACAAGTGAAATAAAGGAACTTCAATGGTAATCATTGAGATGAAGAATTATAGGGTTTAATTTGGCTATTTTTGGTTAACTTTGACAAAGTTGCAGTGCTGGCCAAAAGCAAGTATTTAAGTTCACCAGTGATCTTTCTATGGTTTGAGATTTGTAACTTAGCATAAAAGCTAAACTCAAGATCACTAAGATTTGCATCCCAAATGGCACACTATACACTATGCTCTTATCCACTATATACGTATGCACTTACACACTCAACAGCATGTCTAGCAGTCAGCAGTCTATGAAATGTAGTGCCGTCCCAAATGGAACACTGTTTTTTTACCAAGCGAAAATTCAAACCGTTTCCCACGTTTGACGGCTGCCAAATTAGTGACCAAACTACCAATTAATACCTGTCATGAGTATAACCGCATTCACCATCGAGAGGCGCTATAATCACTCTCGCAAGGGAATGTTGCTTTCACAATCCAAAATAAATAATCCAACATCAGTGCCCAAAAGCTCCGCCCCTTCAACTATTTATGCAAAGCAGCGGTTGTTTAGTGCGTGAAGTGTCCAACATTCCACACTTCATCTTAACGGCTGAATATGTGCATCATCCAGGTAATTAAAGTGCACTTAATATTTATAGTGTTTTCAGTGTGGATGCACTACTTGCACTATTTATACTACAAAATGGTGTAGAATAGTGCACAAGTATGCAATTTGGGATGCACCTTAAAAATTGTACTTGTCTACAGCACCAGACTAACCATTCAAAAGAAAGTCACCTCTAGCATTGTGTGTCGCTAAATAAATTAAATATAAATTGTAGAAAAATTTGTGATTGCTGGAGTCGACCAGTCAGAATCCATTATTCTAGAGTGTGTTTTGATTTCTGATTTTTATTACTAGATCGAGAAGATGAGCGAAAACCATGAGACGGCTATGATTGAGATGGAAGCAACTCATAGCGCCACGCTGGCCACTTTACAAGAGGAACACACCAGAACCATTAAGAGTGAGTCTTGCTGACTGACACAACCATCACACTGCTGGAAATTTCATCTATTATGTCTAAAAATCTAGTGAACTGTCTACTTACCAATATGTAGGCATCATGCAATCGGCTGGAAGGTCTATAATACCAAATAGGTTTTGCTGACTAATACCACTTTTCCACCAAGGCTTGTGTTTTATTTGGAGCTAGTGCTTTGTCAGAGGGAAGTCCTTACGGAGGATTGGCTCAAACTTCCACTGACATTCTCTGCTTACTGGAATAACCCAGGTAGCAAAGAATTCTGGCCCAGATTTGGCATAAATATGGCACAGCAGGCATTCATCCGGCACTGGCATACAGCATGTGGGCCAAACATGGCTCTGGTTTGGCAGAGGTGGAACCATCTTTAAGGCGGCACACAATACTTGGGCCAGAAGTAAAATGTAGTATTGGGCCCAGATGTTCATAACTGATATGTGGGCCATGTAAGTTTGGCCTGTCTTGACCCACTTTTAAAATACATTTTTTGTTATTTTCAAATAAAGAAAAAAATTCTACCAATCGGGTCGCTTTGAGAAAAAGCACACCCATAGCAAGCCTATAGCCAATGATTTATGGGTTTATCAATTTCATTGCAGTCGTGACACACCAACATATCTGGCCCAGTTCAGGCTCAGTTATGGATTATTAACTTGGCTGAGACGGCCCAGATATGGTCCATGTTTGGCCCTTGTCTGGAAGCCGGACTTGGTCCAGTCATGTACCGTAATTCACTGCGGCATGTGGGCCAAGCAAAAGCTGATTGTGTGGGCCAGAGCTGGGCCAGAGATATTTTGCTATGTGGGAAGTTACCTTGTTCAAGAACAGTAAAATCTTGCTTGTCTTTAACAAGGGAACCAGTAGTTGGACAAGGGGTTTCACTCAATGTCAGTGGAAATTTAAACTAGTTTTAAGCAAATACTACTCGCTGGAAAAGCTGCAGCTTCAGCAACAGTTCAGAACCAAACTTGGGCACTGATTAAAAAAAAAATCCTGAGTGAAAAAGTTCAGCATTGTTCCAGACCCAGCAATGTTTCCAATAGTAGCCCTGTTGAAAATCCATACAATCTTAATAGACTTACACTTTTTCACTTAAAAAAAAGAGGCCTGGGCCAGGTTGCAGATCCAAGTTGAGGACTGGCTTTAAAATCCTACTGGCATTTCAGAAGAGAAACGTCGACCTCATTAGCTGGAGATTGGATCATTTTTGAGTGAAAACCTAAGCCTGGTTCCACATTTTGTCTCCAACACCAGCCTTAATGGAAAAGTGGTAGAGGCCTCTGGTGACTGCTGGTGGAAATCGCTGCTTAACAAGACTACTACAGACAGTCAAATATAAACGGTTCAATACAATTTTCATCTTGCTACATGCACTGGTTGTTTGTTTTTAGACTTGAAGATGGCACATGAGCAGCAAAAGAAGTCAATGGACGAGGAATTTGAGAAACTCAGACTCTCACTGCAGGTACTGGAACATGTCGTCCTTTTGTATTGCAACACATTCTTCTCTTTTCTTTATGATTGCATGTGTAAAGGCCAATATATACTTCTGCCAATAGCCTTCGCACCATTGTATAGCCTTCGCCATATCCTGACATGGAGCCTGGAGTGCAAGATCTGAGATTGGTGGGAGTGGTAGCATTGAGGAGTGTGAGATGGATACATCTCCAGATGCATACATTTGTTTTGTTTACTTTATGGTTAAAGTCGTTGAACTTATGTTGGTTCCCGCCCTTTTCTTTCTTGATTTAGATTTTTTTTTTCTTTTGATTTGAAATGATTTTAAGTTTGAGCTACTTCTACTAACACAGGCTCATTCTGAAAACGAAGCCCTATATACATTTCTGGAGATCATGAACTATGTAACCAGAAGTACGTATGGCTGCATTTCGTCTTTAAAACGAACGATACGTGATGGTATGACGCCATTCCTTTACACGCTTACCAGCGGATCGAATACTTCCATATGGAGGTCTTTTTGGCTGTTACAAGTTGATCCAGTAGCTTGCCGCATAAGTCAGCGGATTTAAGATGCAGACTTGACCACGAGGACGGAGTTCAAGTCGGGTAAGAACGGTTCTAGAAAGCAGGTAAGACAAAAACAAAAGCCAAAAAATTTAATAAACAAGTAAATAACAGGGTGGGAATGTGGTAAAATCCGAAAACGTAATAAAACCAGGTTGTCGTGAGGGCTTTTCTTGGATGTCTTTTGAAAACCCTATTGGTTGGGTTTAGGAAAGGAGGTGGGTGGGTCAGTCAGTCAGTCAGTTAGTCAGTCGACAGTGGCCTCTGATGGATTTACGCGAGACAGGCGCAAATGGCACACGTGAGAGAAATATAAGATCTCACAAAAGCGTAAACAGCGGCCTCTGGTGGATTTATGCGAGAACAGCAGACGTGAACGGCACTCGCGAGAGAAATTTGAGATCTGAAGAAGCATGCACAGCGGTCTCTGATGGATTCAAACAAAAACTAAAAAAAAAAAGTACCTCGTGGGACGTATTTGGTGCTCTCCAGAAATGTATATAGGGGTACAATTTAAAAAAAAAAGCCTGAGTTGACTTCTACAGAAGCATTGTTCACATTTTGCAAAAACCCAAAACACCAGCAAAAACATAGAGCACAGAGGAATATAGAAAACCCCATTGGCTACTACTGATTCAGAAGTGATAATACCAGAGCAGCACAGACAAGTATAAATGCTCATAACTGCTTTGACAACGTATGCATCAATGAATATGGCAATTTTCAGAAGTATAGATCAGGCTTAAGTGTGTGTGTGTGTGTGTGTTTCTGTGCTTGCATTTAGGATCAGGTGGACACGCTGACATTTCAGAACCGAACTCTGCGAGACCGCGCCAAACGCTTTGAAGAAGCACTGCGCAGAAGCACAGATGAGCAGATAGTGGTACTTTTCCTGATAGTTTGTGTTTGTGTTTGCCTGATGGCATTAAAAGAAAACGTCATCCCTGTAAAGTCCTGTGAGACATAAAAGAAAGATTGTGTGTTTTGTGTGTGTGCAGGATGCTCTTGCACCATATCAGCATATAGAGGAGGATCTGAAGAGTCTTAAAGAGGTCCTGGAGATGAAGAACCAGCAGATTCATCAACAGGAGCTCAAAATTTCAGAGCTGGAAAAAATGGTGAGTTACAAAATGGAGGATGAGAAAACAACATATAAGATAACATTAATGTTAAAGCATTAAACAATGTTAAACAGATTAAAAAGGGTCATATTTTGATTTGGGGGGTCTCCAACAACAGGCTGATATGCATGCAAGGTCAAAAAACTCTTTCATTGTCTTATAATCTGCATTTATTTTTACCTAATTATCCCAACGACTCCCATATGATTTGTTCAGCGATTCATTTATTCCCAGAACTCTCATTGCATGAGGCTGATCTGCGCTGATTGGTCCGATGACCCAATTGACCCAACTGCAGCAATTGGTCGACTGCATTAGCGCGAGACGGAGAGAAATTCCCACCATTGTCATCAATGCTCATCAACACTTTTGAAGTAGTCAGAGTGCAGAGTGTATGTGTGAGCCCAATACGGGAGTGCATTAAAGTGATGCAGTTAAACATCAGCATATTACTCTATTTCTGACCATGACACACATTCAGTATTAATCCACACAGTGGCACAAGTTTGAAACTTGACCGGCACACGTGTGTAGGAACAGCTGACAGTGGCCAAAACAATGACAAACGGAGGATCGTGGGCTCACAAACACATTTAAATCTGTGAAGAAAGTGGCACGCGCCGCATTTTCAACACGGTTTTAGACGCGATATGAGAATATAAAGAGTTAACCAGATACAGTACAAGTCACGTGGAGCGATTACAAGTAACAAATCACAATTAAATACATATTTTGGAGGCAATGAAGCAACCATTTTAATGAGATTAAAACTGCACTCTGCATTTGCAGCAAATGTTAATCCACTCTCAATAAATGTTCCTAAATATTTAAAACATCCAACTGTCTCTATTTCATGTCCCTCAAGGACCAGAGGTTTCAACCCTTGACTAAGGTTTATTTCTGCTGATTATCATCTCCTTGGTTTTATTAAAATTGATCTCCAGTGAACTCCTTTGACACCAATTTTGAAGCAAATTTATATAATTATAGTACAAGGTATCTCCTTCTGTTCCTGTTTTAGTCAACCGGCCAACAAGTGCCAGATCATCTGCATATTTAAATAACTTAAATCCGAAATCCTGGATCTTAAGTTCATTTGTGTAAAGAGAAAAAAGTAAGGGAGATAAAATGCTTCCTAGTGGAACTCCTGTATTTACAATCATTGTTTTAGACACCATATCCTTAACAACTATTCACTATTCACCATTCAACACCATTCACTCCTAAATCTAATAATCTTTGCATAAGGATATCTCTCCAAATTGAATTAAAAGCTGAGCTAACATCTATAAATAAAATCCCAACATAATTTGTAGTCTGTTGGATATGTTCAGCAGCAAAGTCACACAGAGTTATTACAGCATCGTCGGTGCGCCTCTTTCCCCTGTAGGCAAACTGAAGGGGGTCCAAATCTTCGACCACTTTGTTCCTGATGTGCCTTGATAATACTCTTTCCTACATTTACCCAAAATAGATGTAAGAGCTATTAGTCTAAAATCTTTGAACTGCTTGGCATTACATATTTTAGGTACTGTAACAATAACTCAGAATATGATACAAACACCAAACATCGATCCATTTTTTACCATTATTTGTCCAATAAAAGTGGCACATTTTAAACAGAAATGTAAATACTTCAACTTATTGTGCTTGTCATGTTGTATTGCACAGGCTCAAAAGAATGTTCTATTGGAAGAGCGTATTCAGGTGTTACAACAACAGAACGAAGACCTAAAGGACAGGATTGACCGAAATCTCGCCACGTCCAGGTCTCTATTAAACATTACAGCTACTACCTTAGATCCACACTGTTACCCCTTTAAATAATTAACTAATAGTTGTTTTCTCTGTACCACCAGGCAACTGTCGGAAGAAAATGCCAACCTGCAGGTGCACGTTGAGAAAGAGAGCAATGAGAAGAAGCGTCTGAGTCGCACCAATGAAGAGCTTATGTGGCGTCTCCAAACGGGCGAGTTAAGCCCTCGAATGTCTCCCACCCAATCACCCCTCCATCGACCAGCCTCTAGTCCCGGTTCACCCTCCCGACCGCAGTCCTTCCCTAGATGAGTGCCCAATTCTCCACCGTCTTTTTTAGTGCGGTATTTCACTTTAGAGACAGTGGTTATAACATTTATCATTCTCCAATGTCATACCTCAACCTCCGGTTCAGTGTTTAGTTGGATGTTGATCTTATTTAAAATTGGTAGGGTGATAATGTGATTGAGGTTTGAGTTGGAGCTTGACTGAACAAAATAATCATGCATATACAGCAGGTAAAATAAGTGTTGAACACGCCTTGATTGTTTTCCTATCTATCCAAAACACAAACCCTATTTAATTTCATGTTACAGCTCTTGAACCATTAGACTTTGACCCAAACAATTAAAAAAATTTTTAAATTAGCCATCGGGACCACAACTTGAGTATTTTGGACACTTATAAATGGTCCACAATATAAAGTGCATCTCCTCACCAACTGTTTGCTATGCGTCTCTTTAAACCAGGGGTGTCCAAGCTTAAACCTGGATTGCTGGTGTCCTGCTGAGTTTAGCTCCATCTTACTCCAACACACATGCCAGGAAGTTTCTAGTACAGGCATGGGCAAACTCGATCCTTGAGGGCCGGTGTCCCTGCAGAGTTTTGCTCCAACACTAGTCAAACACACCTGAACACCCTAATTAGTGTCTTCAAGATCACTAGAAAGCTACAAGCAGGTGTGTTTGATTAGGGTTGGTGCAAAACTATGCAGGGACACCGGCCCTCCAGGATCGAGTTTGCCCATCCCTGTTCTAGTATATCTAGTAAGAGCTTGATTAGCTGGTTCAGCTGTGTTTGATTAGGGTTGGAGCCAAACTCTCCAGGACACCAGCCCTCCAGGACCGAGTTTGAACACCCCTGCTTTAAATTAATGTGGACTGACAAAGTTAATAAGGTCAATTTTAAGGTAGGCTTTTGGAGAACACAGGGGAACCCAGTTTGAATCAAGCATTTGGAAACTAAAGCAAAACAATCAGGAATATAGGCTCAGTGGTTAGCACTGTCACCTCAAAGCAAGAAGGTCGCTGGTTCAAGTTGGTGGTTCATTCCGCTGTGGTGACCCCTGATGAATAAAGGGACTAAGCTATGGAGCTAATAATATGCCAAAACAATCTGAATTTGAATTGTGTTAATTTGAATTATTGACAATTGTAATTTAAGAAATCTGCATTTTTATATGTCGTTAAAATTTCGTTTCGTTAAAATTTTGAATTAAAATTTCTCCTATTTTGAATTAGAATTTCTTATTTTGAATTTAAGTTTCATAACTTGAAAATTGAACATCTGAATTTTTCAAGGCAGATTTTTTTATAGACGTATTTTCAAACTTTGTTTTTTGTGTTCTGAATTCCTAGACTGCAGATATCCAGTTTGTAAAAATACAGTTTCAAATTTTCAAGATGAAATAAAATCAGAACATTGTATTGTGAAATTCAAAACCAGAAATTCAGATCGTGAAATTCAGATTTAGCAGAAAGTAGGTCAGGGGTCATCAACAGGGAAGAGTAGACGATCGCAGAAAAGTCAAGCTAAGCATTTTTGCCAATCACAGGGCTGCATGAGTTTACTGGTGTATGTGAAGCTCAGGAGGACACAATTATTCTGCAAACTGACTATCGGGGGTCAGCTATTTTCAGCAGTTTGTGTAATAAATGTATACATACTTCAGTGAACCAAATTCATATGTTTAATTCAATTACATCTCATTGGTCTCACATTCAAGACATGAAATTCTAATTCAAAATAAGAAATTCAAATTCAAAATAAGAAATTCAAATTCAAAATAAAAATTCAAATTCAAAATAACAAATTCAAATTAAAAATAAGAAATTCAAATTCAAAATAACAAATTCAAATTCAAAATAGGAAATTCAAATTCAAAATAAGAAATTCAAATTCAAAATAACAAATTCAAATTAAAAATAAGAAATTCAAATTCAAAATAAGAAATTCAAATTCAAAATAGCAAATTCAAATTAAAAATAGGAAATTCAAATTCAAAATAAGAAATTCAAAATAGCAAATTCAAATTAAAAATAGGAAATTCAAATTCAAAATAACAAATTCAAATTCAAAATAGCGAATTCAAATTAAAAATAGCAAATTCAAAATAACAAATTCAAATTCAAAATTACAAATTCAAATTCAAAATAAGAAATTCAAATTTAAAATAAGAAATTCAAATTAAAAATAACAAATTCAAATTAAAAATAACATATTCAAATTCAAAATAAGAAATTCAAATTCAAAATAAAAATTCAAAATAGGAAATTCAAATTCAAAATAACAAATTCAAATTAAAAATAAGAAATTCAAATTCAAAATGGGAAATTCAAATTCAAAATAGCAAATTCAAATTCAAAATAAGAAATTCAAATTCAAAATAAGAAATTCAAATTCAAAATAAAAATTCAAATTCAAAATAGGAAATTCAAAATAACAAATCCAAATTCAAAATTACAAATTCAAATTCAAAATAACAAATTCAAATTCAAAATAACAAATTTTAATTAAAAATAACAAATTCAAATTCAAAATACAAATTCAAAATAAGAAATTCAAATTCAAAATAAAAATTCAAATTCAAAATAGGAAATTCAAAATAGGAAATTCAAATTCAAAATTACAAATTCAAATTCAAAATAAGAAATTCAAATTCAAAATAAGAAATTCAAATTCAAAATAAGAAATTCAAATTCAAAATAATAAATTCAAATTCAAAATAACAAATTCAAATTAAAAATAACAAATTCAAAATAGGAAATTCAAATTCAAAATTACAAATTCAAATTCAAAATTACAAATTCAAATTCAAAATAAGAAATTCAAATTCAAAATAACAAATTCAAATTAAAAATAACAAATTAAAAATAAGAAATTCAAATTCAAAATAAAAATTCAAATTCAAAATAACAAATTCAAATTAAAAATAAGAAATTCAAAATAAGAAATTCAAATTCAAAATAAAAATTCAAATTCAAAATAACAAATTCAAATTCAAAATAACAAATTCAAATTCAAAATAACAAATTCAAAATGAAAAAAATGTAACAGCATATAAAAATTCAGATTTATTAAATTTCAATTGTCAATGATTCAAATGATCACAATTCAAATTCAGATTGTTTTGGCATATTATTAGCTCCACACTAAGCCGAAAGAAAAGAAATGAATGAGATTGGGCCATACAAAATACAGAAATAACGAGAGGGGTCTGGATGCAGACCTGGTGCAGTGCAATCTGAGCTGAATTCAATGCTTTTTAATGCGCTCACCTAACCCCACCCCTAACCCTACCCGTCACAGTAAAGTCACTCAACTCCACTGACTGCATTGTGTCTGACATTGCATCGCTGAAAGATGCAATCTCAGCTTGCATCATAAAGGCTGCATCCAGATACTATTGGGAATAACATAAGTGTTGGCAGGTGTGCATTAGCTATGTTTAATGGAAAGTTGCGAATTTAACTTGCGTAATAAGAATTTAGCATAAAACATTTCAGAATAAAACGTTTCCATCCTATTTGTTTGAATAGTGAATAGTCTGTGCTGAGGTTTCCATTTTAACAGGACATCCTGGTGCTTGTTCTCCAACTTTTGCCTATGGTCTCAAGTTTTTCCAAAGATCATTCAGGACGATATATACACCAGTTTTACCAGGAATATTAGCCTTTTCTTGAAGGAAAGCCACCCACCAGCAAGCTCCTGTGCAAACCCAGGCAGCACCCTAAACAGTAAACCTAGCAGGACAACACCTCTATAGGCAATTTTACGATGGATGTCTTAGTTAAACACTTTATAAAACAGGATGTCTGCTAATAGAAGCGTAATTATCAACACAATCCTGCTTTTACGATGTACTTTTTAAACGGTGGTCCATTCACGTGTTTGGCCACTATTAGCAAGGACTGAGAACACAAAAGTGTAAACGACTTGCAAACTTCAACCTGCCGTCTTTACCTTCTTCTTCTCACTTATGTTTCGAGACCCTCGAGTCTTCATCTCAACCATCCCTGTTTACAGAAATGCTTCAAGCTGTAAGAACTGCCTGTGAACTTGACGCTACAGTATTGGTCATTGCTGTTTATATTCCTCTTCTCTGTACAGTATGTATCATAAGTCTTCCAGTTGCTCTGACCCAGATTATATGCTCAAACTGCTTTCATGTGGACACTAGTGAGGGCACTTGTATAATATTCAGAAAGATTGACAAACGGTTAGCGCTACGGTACTATTATAACGTAATATAAAATTACTATTATAACCTAATGTAAAAATCACATCTAGAACACAAGTGAAACGCAAGTGAAACACATGCGAAACACATTTAACCCTTTGACATGTACGTTTTAAATACTCTCGCTGACCCTTCCCGTTTGCTTTTTAATGTGACCATTGTGTAGAATACATCATTCAAAGTTTCCATAGTGACGCCAAGTTTATGAGGTGATTCTGCAGCCTCAAGGATTTAGAGCTGCTGGATTTGCAACATGTTAATTTATCAACTTCTCCTGAAATACATGAAAACACAGGCTCATTCTGAAAACGTAGCCCTATTCACATTTCTGGAGTTCGCGAATTATGTATCCAGAAGTACGCATAGCTGTATTTCATCTTTGAAACAAATGATACGGGGCAGTATTACGCCTTTCTGCGTCAATCGGTGCTTTCAATAACACTATTGGTTGTGTTTAGGGAAGGAGGAGGGCGGGTCAGTCAATCAGTCAGTCATTCAGTCAGTCGACAGCGGCCTCTGGTGGAGAACATCGAGAACAGCATGCACGAACGGCACTCGTGAGAGAAATTTGAGATCTCACAAAGCATACACAGCGGCTTCTGGTGGGTTCGCGAAAACAAAAACTGCTAAAAATGTAGCTCCTGGGATGTATCTGGCGCTCTCCAGAAATGTATATAGAGGTACATTTTCAGAATTAGCCTGGGTTGTGAAAGTGTGTGGCTGTTTTACTGGGAGAAGACTGGAGTAAATGTTCTGGTAACCTTAACAGTGTGTATCTGATCTGAATATCATTGTCCGATTATGTTTAAGATTAATTATTGCGGTTGTCTCCATGGACATCAACAAGTATTTTAGAAAGCATAAATGTTCATTTTTCTAGTACTTATGTCTATTTAAATGTCTGAATCGTAAAATAAATGTTTTTTTTTAAACACTGATAATTAAGATTTATGACAAGTGCCAGCCATTGCGGGACCAGCCTAGACTGATCACATCAATGTACAGTGCATCCGGAAAGTATTCATAGGACTTCACTTTTTCCACATTTTTGTATGCTACAGATTTTTTCCAAAATTAATTTATTTCCTCAACATTCTACACACAACCCCCCATAATGACAATATGAAAGAAGATTTTTTTAAAGCCTTTGCACAATACTTTGTTGATGCACCTTAGGCTGCGATTACAGCCTCAAACTTTTGTGAAAATGATGCCACAAGCTTGGCACACCTGTCTTTGGGAACTTTTGCCCATTCCTCTTTGCAGTACCTCTCAAGCTCTATCAGGTTGGATGGGAAGCGATGGTGTGCAGAAATTTTCAGATCTCTTCAGAGATGTTCAATAGGATTTAGGTCTGGGCTCTGGCTGGGCCACTCAAGGACATTCACTGAGTTGTTATGAAGCCACTCCATTGATATCTTGGCAGTGTGCTGGCCATTCTACCATACAGGCCTGATTGGTGGATTGCTGCACAGATGGTTGTCCCTCTGTAAGGATCTCCTGTGACCATCAGGTTATTGATCACCTCCCTGACTAAGACCCTTCTCCCCCGATCACTCAGCTTAGATGGCCGGCCAGCTCTAGGAACAGTCCTGGTGGTTCCAAACATCTTCCACTTACGGATGATGGAGGCCGCTGTGCTCATTGGAACTTTCAGAGCAGCAGAAATTTGTCTGTAACCCCAGCCTTGTGCCTTGAGACAATCCTGTCTCGAAGGTCTACAGACAATTCCTTTGTCTTCATGCTTGGTTTGTGCTTTGACATGCACTGTCAACCCTGGGACCTTATATAGAGAGGTGTATGACTTTTCAAATCATGTCCAATCCACTGAATTGACCACAGGTGAACTTTCACATTGTCATTATGTGGGTGTGTAGAATTTTGGGAAAATCCATTTTGGAATAAGGATGTAACATAAAAAAATGTGGAAAAAGTGAAGCGCTATGAATACTTTCTGGATGCACTGTACATGTCAAAGGGTTGATGAGATTTTTGAACATAATTCCAAAACTGTGTTCCACTCATTCCATTTGTGTTCCATGTGTGATTCGAACATTTGAAGTAGTACCTCAGTTCTTGAAATGAAATCGCAGGCCTCTACCGAGACTTAATGTCATTTTAGTAACACATTCAGGGTCTAACACGTCAAAGCCATGCTATCGATGCAAGAAGTTGTGAATAAGAACCAGATTTCAACTGTTTTTATTTTTCAC
Organism: Danio aesculapii; assembly: GCF_903798145.1. Classification (NCBI taxonomy): domain Eukaryota; kingdom Metazoa; phylum Chordata; class Actinopteri; order Cypriniformes; family Danionidae; genus Danio; species Danio aesculapii. The sequence goes on from NC_079449.1 coordinate 45,668,477, forward strand.
TGAGTGTCCTACAGCGACAGATCTGTGTGTTATATGGATCATTACTTGTTTATGAACTTGTATTCTTGCTGATGTTGAGGTAAAAATCAGGATTCAGACTTTGGGAATAGAATAGTGTGTGAAAGTCATGAATGTTTTATTACTCATTTTTGCGTGACAATGATTTACAACTAAAAACACAATTTCTAAGTGTGTTCTGGCCATTGCTTTACAAATTACTGCAGTTTGTGGGCTTGAAAATTCAAAATTTCAAAAATATTTCATAATAGTGAATAACATTACCATTTTTGTCCATAAAATTAAATCTGTTCAACTATAATCATGTCAACCTTAATCATAATCAACAATTCAAATTACGAAGGCCGACTGCAGGTCGTATATGCGTGCAAATGCAAAGTGTTTCTTTACAATACAGCATTTTTAGTCAGCATTTTACAAACGAGGATCATTCTAATGATGTTTTTGTGCGTACATTTCTGTTTTTGTTTTGTTTAAATACATCATTGTCGTGTAAACAAACATGTTAAATGTCCTGAAGGGTCAATACATGTATTACGTTATGTCTAAGTGTACTTAGTAGTGCTCAAATGACCATGATTGATTTTATAAAAACCATTCGTTTACATTTTTCGGCCTTAACATTTGCGCAAACATAGAGGGAAACGGTTATTGATGTTAACCGTAATGTTTATGATAATGGACAGTCTAAAGATGACAGCTGGTTTTATACCATTGGATTTTGTGCTCATTACCTCCCATCTCAGTCAGAGATCAGCTCAGGAAGGTGCGTTATAAATGTTTGACTTGATAAACTCTAAAACATCTTCATGGTGCATCTACAGTAAATTATGTATAGCATACGTGTAAAGGTTAGCATTAATGTAATTTCAGACGTGTAATTGTTCAGTCTTTCACTCATATAGCAAATAAATCAAATGCTCTGAATGAAATAACAACATAAACATTCACTACCTTTCTGCTGAAAATAATGCTACTCTGTTTTCATTCCCAGCAAGATGTTTTTGTGTTTAAAAGGTGTCTAACAGACATCCAAACATAGATGTTTTGGCTAAGGGAAGTTTATTCATAAACTAATTTCGAGAGGATCACGTGCTTATGATTACTTGCAGCCGGTCCCGCATTATCCAATTTATAATTCACCAATCAGATGATTCCTAAGCCACTATAAATACACTCAGTTCCATATAACAGCCATCTTCGTTTTGAAGAATCCCCCCTTCCACCCCAACTCCTCCTGCTTTCCTAGATGGGAGGCACGGTGGCTCAGTGGTTAGCACTGTTGCCTCACAGCAAGAACATCACTGGTTCTAGTCCTTACCAAGCCAGCCGATGTTTCTGTGCGGACTTTACACGATCTCCCCGTGCTCATGTGGGTTTCCCCCGGGTTCTCCGGTTTCCTCCCACCATCCAAAAACATGCAACTTAAGTTAATTGACTAATCCACATCAGCATCATAGACATGCTCCTAGTAAGTAGTTATCTCTTAAGAGCAATCACTATCTGTTCATTAGCTACTACAGCAGGGGAGTTCTCCAGATCTACCTGAGCTCAAACTCCCCTTTCACCTTGCAAATGGGAGGGAGCCCCAGGCTCGAGGATCTTATGAGTTCAGGGCTCTCTCCTGGGACAGCATGCCGAACAAGCTTTATAATCAATCATCAGCTAAGTGTGAAACACGGCTAAACATGGACTGTCTATTTAGACGTCTGTTTAATTTTCACTCACAGCCCAAATTTAACCTTGTTTTAACCAATACATCTAGGGGGTAACACTTTACAATAACAGTACATGGATAATGATGTGTTAATATGTAAACTAAGTGATGTTTTATAAACAAATTTCGGGAGAAGCACGCGCAGAAGTTTCAGTATCAAATACGTCATTGACAATTATTCTATTATCCAATCAGTTCTTGATCAAACCCCTATATATACCAAAGCTGTCTTACCTGCAGCATCTTACGACTTTAGCATCCCTCCACCACCCCGTCACCTCACCTCTTAAGCATTACAATCCCGGGGGGAGCGTTCTGGGGTTCTAGATACTTCGCTCGAATCCCTATTCCTCTTTGTTTCCTGATAAGAGGAATAACTCGAGTTTGGGTGTCTTCCCCGAGCTCAGAGCCCTCTCCCCGGACAGCACGCCAAATACGCTTTATTCTGAAACTATTGCAAGTGTGAACTCGTGAAACATTACTTTATTATGAACTAATGATGTGTTAATGCATGCACTAATCAGGAACTAACTTTAACTACAACACGAGTCCCATGTGTGAATAACGGCTACCTTAATTACTTGTCAATACAGGCTTGTTAGTTAATACACTAATTAACTACCACATTAGTTTATGCTTAATTTAACCATTATGAACTCGTGAGCTGTAATAATTATATAATAATGTATATAATTTTGTCATGACTTTACTTGGAGGGGCACATCATCATCATCATTAACCCGTTCATAACTACTCATGAACTCCTTATACATGTTTAACTAGTGCGTTTACACTGAATAACAATAGACAAGCGTTCTGTGAACATCAACAGTTTAAACACAGGCTAGAGTAGCTGAAAACGTAGCTAAAACGTAGATGAGTTAATGATTATGTGCCCCTCCAAGTAAAGTCATGACATAATTATACATTAACAGCTTATGAGTTCATGTTGGTTACATTTAGCTTAAACTTAATACATTAATTAACAACATGCACCAACAAGTATTAAAGGTAGCCATTATTCACACGTGAACTCTTGCGAATCATGTTTTTAACGATTACCGCGTGCCTCAAAGGTGCAGTAGGTGATCTGCCAGAATTAGCATTAGCATAATAGCTTAGAAATTTTACAAGCCTCCCCTGTTGTAGAAAGCCACGCCTTCTTATGAACTCGCGAATGCGCACTGATTAGATACAACACTAGATCATGTCATTCGCCTACTCTATGGAGACACGCACCTTATCAAGCGTAGTAGTTGATATTTCCTCAAAACTGTCACAGGCTGGAACTGTTCAAAAATGAACGAATGAGTGAATATTAATCAAACTTCTCCTCAGTAAAGCTGGTTAGGTGGATAAGAACGTGTACTGATGTTTTGTTATTCAGCTAAATAAAAAGCAGATAAGAATAAAGAAGTGCTAAAAACAGAACTATTCGATCATCTGTTTACATTACACTTATGTTTACGTTACCGAGACAACGAGTGACTTTTCACTGTCAGTTGTGCTCGCTGATCCTCGTACATCGCATGTTTTCATCTCCTCTTTCACTTGAACGACTAAACGAATGCTCAGGTCTATTTAGCCGACTATATTATCGATGCTGTAAAAGGGACTTCATGAAATTGAAAATAGCCAATCTTCTGCTGGACGTTTTCTGCTGAACAACACTTCCATGCATATAAACCCATTCATAAACAACAACACAATCTACATCAGCTTTGCGTGGCTAAAATAGTTTTAAAACATACCTGTCTCTAAACGTAATGCTTCAGCCGTGGTGTCGTCCTTCAGATCGTTGTTTTGAACTGCATAACATCATTGCATTCCAGCGTGCAAAAGTAACTCCGATATTGATTCAGGGTTTAGAAGAGTTTTGATTCTGCATTTTTGGCAGAAGCCCATTCATGAACAATCTTTTCATGCATAGAAGGCCACGCTGGTAATTCAGAAAGAGGTTCGGGTTGATGCAGAGTTTGCCTGACATCTCTCTGGCTGCATTTACACTGCAGATCTTGATGGTCAGATCCGAGTTTGTGACAGTATCCGATTTGTTTGCTGACCTGCTTACATCATCTTTTAAAGTGACTCGTATCTGATCGTCTGCATTTACACAGCACACGGCAAAGGCGCAATGACCAGGAAAAAAAAAAAGAGCGGGCGCTGACTAACAGCTGATAATTAAAGAGCGCTCTTTTCTCTATTCCTGTAGGTAATCTGTTCGCAGCTCCATCACCTACAGCACCTTTAACTCATCATTAATTCATAATAAAGTAATGTTTAATTTACATATTAATACATCATTAGTCATGTACTGGTTACTCATTGGGCAGCGCTGTGGCGTGATTTCCCTCACAAGTCCAAACACATGCGCTATGTGAAGTTTCATAAACTAATTTCGAGAGGAGCACGTGATATGATTGAGCACGTCTGGCCGCTCATCGGTAATCAGAAATAATCCAATCAGAGTGATCCTCGTTTACTATAAATGGATCATTTTTTTCCTACTGCTCTATCTTCGTTTGGAAGAATCCCCCCTTCCACCCCATCTCCTCCTTTTTCCTCCCTTTTCTAAAGGGGGAGCTCTCGAGACCTACCTGATCTCGGATCTCCTGATATGCTTATCGACCGGGCGGGAGCCCTGGGCTCAAATATCTCCGAGCTCAGGGTTCTCTCCCGGGACAGCATGCCAAACCTGCTTTATACGCCAAGCATATCTAAGTGGGAACTCTTGAAGTGTGAATTGGGTAAGCTAAATTGGCCATAGTGTATGTGTGTGAATGAGAGTGTTTCCCAGTGATTTGTTGCAGCTGGAAGGGCATTCGCTGTGTAAAACATATGCTTGATAAGTTGGCGGTTCATTCCACTGAGGCGACCCCTGATTATGCCGAAAAGAAAATGAATGAATGAATGAATGGTTACCAATCTAGGCTTGGAAGTCTACTAGAAGTCTTTCAAACACAAAACTGCTTGGTGGGTTTTCTCTGTGTCTGCTTGGATTATTGTTCATTTTCTCTGCGTTTGGAATAAAAATGAAAGGAAATTTGTTATGAATCAGGTTGTGAAATGCACTGATTTGTTTGTCTTGTTTTTCCGGTGTGTCCCATGGACATGATTATGGAAATTCTGATGTTTCATAAATTCACAAACATTACAGCAAAACAACAACAACAACAACTTGTCATTATTTACTCACTCTCATATCATTCCACACATGTATGTTGTTGTCTTAGTTGAAAATATAAAGTTTTCAAGAGTCTGACCCTTATAGAAATTAATAATAATATTAATTAAACTAAAAGTGTACTTTTAATAGGTAACAAATGAAAAGGGCTGCACGATTAGCTCAGTGGTTAGCGCTGTCGCCTCACAGCAAGAAGGTCGCTGATTCGAGCCTCGGCTGGGTCAGTTGGCATTTCTGTGTGGAGTTTGCATGTTCTCCCCGTGTTGGCATGGACTTCCTCCGAGTGCTCCGGTTTCCCCCACAGTCCAAACACATGCGCCATAGGGGAATTGAATAAACTAAATTGGCCGTTGTGTATGAGTGTGTGTGTGAAAGTGAGTGTGTGTGGATGTTTCCCAGTACTGGGTTGCAGCTGGAAGGGCATCCGCTGCATAAAACATACGCTGGAATAGTTGGCGGTTCATTCCGCTGTGGCGACCGCTGATCAATAAAGGACTAAGCTGAAGGAAAATGAATGAAACGTATGAACAAATTCAAATGTTTGCTTTACATAAACAAATCATTGATTTAATAATGTTTTACTTTAAAAGTTATTTAAAATATATTTGACATTTAAATGTTTAACCCTTAAGTAAACATAAATGACAAGTATCGTTTGCATTAATGCTTTTCAATATATCATTCATTCAGTCATTTTCTTTTCAGCTTAGTCCCTTTATTAATCTGGGGTCGCCACGGCGGAATGAACCACCACTTATCCAGCACGTTTTTCCGCAGCAGATGCCCTTCCAGCCGCAACCCATCTCTGGGAAACTTTTCAATATATTTTACCTATATTAAAAAGTCAAAAAAGTCATTTATTAATTTATTTAATAAGTAATTGTATATATATATATATATATATAGGCTGCATTTTATAAAATATAAACAATAGTACAATAGATAGTACTGTTTTTTTTTAATGCTTAACGTTTTGTTTTCCATAAAATGAACTGCAGGCTTCAAAAAGGGTTTCTAGACAACTTGTTTGCTACATACAACATTTTCTATATTGACAATATGAGCTATTGCTGTACGCTCCACATTTTTACAGGTTTGAAAAGACATGAGGTTGAGTAAATGGTGACAGTGTTCATTTGTTCGAATGAACTCTTTCTGTCTGCTTCTGTAAATAGCAAACTGGATATTTAAGGGAGGATTGTAAGATGACTGTAAGATGAAATGTCCTCTTGAATGTTTTTTCTTCTCCTGCTTTGTGTTGTACAGCTTGTATGAGCTTTACGTGTGATCAGTGTAACAACACGCGAATGGAAAAGCATGTCTTAAAGCTGTGATATAAGACGTTTCGTTCAAACCTTGTTAGTGTAGCTTATCACCGTTGTGATGCATTTAATAACTCTTTTATTGATTATGTTGCACTTTATTGCACTTTGGGTTTAAATATTAAAAGATATTTAAAAGCATTCTGTCTCATATATTACTTTCAGGCTTTAAAGTGTCTCATTATGAATGTTTTGATATGTTTTATGTACACTGAACATACACTCACCGGCCACTTTATTAGGTACACCTGTCCAGCTGCTTGTTAACGCACATTTCTAATCAGCCAATCACATGGCAGCAACTCAATGCATTTAGGCATGTAGACATGGTCAAGACGATCTGCTGCAGTTCAAACCGAGCATCAGAATGGAGAAGAAAGAGGATTTAAGTGACTTTGAACGTGGCATGGTTGTTGGTGCCACACGGGCTGGTCTGAGTATTTCAGAAACTGCTGATCTACTGAAATTTTCACGCACAACCATCTCTAGGGTTTACAGAGAATGGTCTGAAAAAGAGAAAATATCCAGTGAGCGGCAGTTCTGTGGGCGCAAATGCCTTGTTGATGCCAGAGGTCAGAGGAGAATGGCCAGACTGGTTCCAGCAGATTGAAAAGCAACAGTAACTCAAATAAGCACTCGTTACAACCGAGGTCTGCAGAAGAGCATCTCTGAACGCACAACATGTCCAACCTTGAGGCGGATGGGCTACAGCAGAAGACCACACCGGGTGCCGCTCCTGTCAGCTAAGAACAGGAAACTGAAATGGAAACTGCAGCCGACAAATCTGCAGCAACTGCGTGATGCTATCATGTCAATTTGGAGCAAATCTCTGAGGAATATTTCCAGTACCTTGCTGAATCTATGCCACAAAGGATTAAGGCAGTTCTAATGGCAAAAGTGGGTCCAATCCGGTACTAGTAAGGTGTTCCTAATAAAGTGGCCGGTGAGTGTATATCCATGAAAATAATTTTACAATAAAATATTGGACAAATGGATCAAAATGTAAACACACAAGTTGTATTTAATACATGTAAAATTGGCCTTAATGACATTATGACAGCATAAATATTAGACATGAAATGTAATGAATGTTCACCAACAACATTTACTTGAAATAGAATTATTTGGTAAACTTACGCCTATAACTTTTAATTAAGAAAATGCAGCCTTGTTTAAAAAATGCAAAAAAAGTATAAATAATATATTAGTTAAGATCTAAAATATATATTTATGTTTTACTGACCACAAATATTTAAATGGTAGCGTATCATGATTTGAATGATATTATGTATACTGTTTTGAACATAATATGAAAAGTTTTTCTGTGGGATCGTGTGGTGCTCAAGACTGCAAAGTTGCTAACAATTCACCTTTAAATCACAGTAGTAAATGCAATTTTGAAAGAACTTTTTTTTTTTTGAAAGAACTAATAATACTGTTATCATTGTATTTTGATGAGTTAAATCGATCTTTGGTGAGCATAGGGGTCTACCTTCTAAAACATTTACAGACAAACAACATATTAAATATGAATAAACAATAATCTAGTGTTTGGGTGAGTCTGTCTTTGTAAAAGGCAATTTACAACCCAGGGATTCTCTTCAGCGCTCATGAGGAGATTGTCAGTCAGTGACGTCACGTTCTAAGCATTCGAAAAGAACGTCAATTCCTCCGCGCGCCCACAGTGTTTGTACTCATGAGGAAAGGTCGGTATTGACGGTCGAGTCTTCATAAAACATTTCTCTGTTTATTTCTTCGCTGTTTGTTTACATAAACGCAGTTCTCACGGAGAAAGTTGCGTATTTGCTGCACGTTTTGTGTGGATGTAGTCGCAGCACCCGAAAGGTAAGTTTTTCGTTTATTTTAACATGCTAACAGTAAAATTTATTGGTCCTTTGGCTGCTATTAGCCTAAATAACATGAAGATTTACACAATTAACCGTTATATAATGTCTCTTTTTCACTGAGTGGTATGGTGCAGCCTATAGTACAATTGTAGCCCATTCAAGTTTGAGCTCAAGTTGGTTTTATAATATAATTTCAGAAAAGTGTTATTTGCAAATTCTAATTAACATGAGTGAAATCATATACAGTAGCGACTATTAAAGTACAAACACTGTTCACAGTCAAATAAATAGTGTTAATGTTATTTTGATACTTACATGTGATAAATTTTGTGGTTAATTTCAGGCCTAATGTTGAAAGTACCATGGTAAACAATATAGGGAGCATATAGTTGTCAATGAACGAATGTGCGAATATAAAACCAACCTCAGCCCGGTCAGGCTTGCGTTTCCACTGCCAGCAGTACACTTACTTGGTAATGTTACATGGCTATGTAATCCAGAAAGAAGTGATTGACGTCCTCCCCGTTTGATAAACAAATCCATATGAGCATATCATGTTCTTAATTTTTGACCACTTAACCATTTAATCAGCTGGCTGACCTTAGGTTATCATAGGTTATTTTAAATTTAATAGCTTATTACTGTTTATCAGAGTTGTGTCAGTATATTATTCAATCCAATATGTGGGCCAAAAATTTATTTTCAAGGAGTGCACCTTTACAAGACAGTGAAACCTGAGATAAACACTATAAGGCTGCACAATATAAAAAAATGACATTGTGATGTTTTGTATTTTGCAATATATATCGCGATTTGAAAACAACTTAACTATCTGACTATTTATTGAATTCATACTTTGACATTGATTAAGATGATTTTTTTTACAAGAGTGCATCTGCATAAAATATAGAAAATAAAATAAATCACAGATTAAACAATAGAACAAAGATTAAAATCGATGAAGTCTAACAGTATTCAGGTACAGAAATTAAATTATCAAATCTAAAATAACACTGTATAGTTATCATTGTATAAATGAATAAACCAACACAGGGTCATTCTGAAAACGTAGCACTATATACATTTCTGGAGACCAAGAATTATGTAGCCAGAGGTACCTATGGCTGCATTTAATTTTTAAAATGAATGCTACGGGGCAGTATGACACCATTCCTTTTCACGCTTACACGCTGACCGCTTGCCTCCATATGGACAGCTTTCCTGCTGTAACCAGTTTGTAACCAAAAGCTTGCTCTTTTCTCAGTTGGCCCGAAACTCCATGAACCCCAGAATTGCATGAGCATTCTGACAGGCATCCTATGGAGATAACTGTTCAAAATGCACACATAAGATTGGTAATAACCCACCAAACTTTTGAGTACAATGACGTGCGGGCTGTAAACTTCGCTCTCTATCTCAGCTGGAGAGACCGGGTAGATTGCATCCTTCGACAGGAGGACCGCAATCTCCTCATTCAAGACAAGAGTAGAAGTGGCATTGACCTTCGTGAAATACACACCAATGAGATGGGATGCCGTATGGTGAATTAAATCTTATAGGCGAGTCTGACCATCTGGAAGAGCCACTATGATGGGCTGGGCAGCATTAACCAGGCTGACAGAACCCGAACGAGCGGCACAACTGAAGTGGTCGTTGACACACCCATCGTGAGGCAGCTTCGGGATGGGGAGTGCTCACCTCGGGAAGCAGTACATCCCAAGGAAGAGCTGAAAATAAGAGATTAGTTCTAAGAGAAAGGAGAACAAGCGAGAGAAAGGAGCTCATCCTCTGAACCTGTGGTGAAGTGCACTGAAGCTGCAAGCTGGAAGGCAGCACGTCCCATGCTGGCAACTCTCGGGCTTCATACCTGGAGAGAAAGAGGATAAACTGTTATTTTTTGGATACCATTAGCCAAGAGCGGCATGCTGCAGTCATCTGCAAGTGGGATCCCCAGCCCTCCACCGAGGAAAGAACGGGCCTCTTTCTCTCCATGTGGCCTGTTTGTTAATCGTACATTACAGTGCCCTGGAACAGGGCATCAACTTCCTGAGGGGGACTTGACGCAGCCACTAGCTAGCGGGATGGAATGTGGTGGCGGAGCGCACCTTGGAGCCATGAGAAGGACATGAAGGGAAGAAGGGGATGGAGGCTGGGGGGATTTATTTCTTATATAAGCCCCCACGTTGCACACTTTTGCTGGTCCGGCGGCAAGACCAGGGGGCAAGCCATCTCCAGTCCAACCGCTGAAGCAGCCATGCCTGACTCCAGATCCGTGACCATGCTTTGCACCTTGGAGGGTGGTAGCCATCCTCGTCCCAGGACGATTGCAAACAAGAATGCAGATGTCCATGCAGGTGATGTGGCAGGAGAGTTGCATGAAAGTCCTTAACCAAAAAATCCCTCAGTTTAAGGTTAAGGGTGCCCTCAGTAAAAGTTGGTTTGCAAGGAGAAAAAAAGATCAACTTAAGGAATTTAAGGCTGTCATTAAGTATTTGCCCTTAGTCCTTAGTAAGCATTTCCTTTTAAAACATTTAAGGAACCTAATCAGCTCCCTTAAATGAACAAATGACATTAAAATGTAAGCATTCTCACACACACAAAAAAGTTTTAGATAAAAGACTCACAGGATTGTAAATAAATAGTTTAATAAAACCATTTAATAAATAAACTAATATATACGTGTTGATAAGTTAGCATGTCTGCGCAGGAGTGCATCCATATGAAATCGCAGCTTCAAAAGTCTCTACAGGATCCAAGCCCAATTTTATAGGTCCTCCAAACATAATGTCGAGATTGACTCGATAAGGGAATGTCTCGACTCGCTTAACGGAAAGAAAGTGGCACAGATGATGTGTAACATTACTGCAGAGCTGTTTTAAGGCAAGCATTCGTGGTTCGTTACAATCTGTTTACACAACTATAGCAACTGCGGCGCCCGTCGCCATATGTTGCCAGAAACTATGCTTAGAAAAAAGGCACTTAGGTAAGGGTGACAGATAAAAAGTTTGTTGCAACGATCTTACTGAAATCCCTTACCTCAGAGATTTTTTCCCCCTCAGGGACACCCTTAAGTTAAATTACTCAAGGATTCATTCAAGGGGCCACAGGTGGCGATTGTAAATGATGTCACTTGCAGAGGAAGCGTGCAAGTCTGAGGGTGCTAGCCTGAAGGTGCAAGTGCTCTATTGTTAATACCTTTAAAAAGCTGATTAGTTTCTAACATTGAAATCTCTTTGAAAAGTATTCCTTTACGTATCCAAGACCCTGCAAACTTTAATTACATAGCTTTCAGTTTCGTTCACTACAAGTGGCACTGATATCCTGCTAAAATGAATGCAGTATAATAAATACAGTATTGCTAGATCTCAAAAATGGATCATTTAAATCAAATTATATATCAGTAGTTTTGCCCTACCCTAAAACGGCTTAATATTAAAGCAACTATAATGACATAGATTAACTGTTGAATATGTAACAGTAAAACTTTCTGTAAGGCATAAATCACATTTATTATGGACAATGTTAAAAGTTGTGTGTCATATAACTAATCAAAGGAGAGTACAGCCATCTGACAAATAAAAGCAGATTTCACCAGCATGGACCATGCCACACTTTATGCTAGACTGTATTGTAGGGATGAAAGGGATGGTAAGGAAACAGTGGGATTAAGGGGAAGGGAAGTAGGAGGATAAACAGTGAACAGGTAGGTAGGTTGATCTGGCATCCTACGGTGATGCACCGAAGACTCAGAGTCCGCGTACCGTCTCTGTAATATTTTGTTAGAGTGATTAGACCCCCCGATTCAACTTAGGAGGGAAGAGAGGGTTATAGAATTGTTAATGGGAAGCAAGGAAATAGAGGAGGGAAGGAGGGTTAGAGAGAACGAGAAGAACAGTGCTAGAGGACAGGTCTGCCTTATATAGGTTTTTAGGGAGTAGGTGATTGGTTAAGGAGACAAAGTGAGGCGTGGTTCCGCTACCGAACTTTTGTTAACAAGTTAACTCCATAAGTGTCATATGACCAATTAGAGCAGACTAGATCCATCTGACCAATGAAAGCAGAGTAGTTGTCCTATGATCAATCAGAGCCTTCTGACCAATCAAATCACTGTATTGTTATATAACCAATCAGAGCAGAGTAGAGCTATCTGACCAGACAGAGCAAAGTAGTGTCAAGGAAATGAGGGGTATAAAGAGACCAGATACAGAACCAACAAGACTCTGTGATGAAAGATATGATACTATAATTAAATTGTTTTTGACCTTGAATGGTTGCAAACGTATTGAAGCAGACTCTAAATCAAAACTAACAACATTTAAAACATAAAATGGATGCTTTAGTTTCTTTTTGATGTGAAGTGGTGAATGATATCAATGGGCAGGGGAAAGATGATGGTGGAGTTTCGCTCAGCTGCTATGGTGCTTAGAGTCTGGAGGTATCGCAGCTGAAGTGCTGACGGCGACTCTGCGATCACCAGAGATGCTTCCTTTAGTGCCCGTGATGCATTCATCTCACCCTCTGCTGCAATCACCTGCACATAGATATAACAATACACTTCTGTTACTTGCAACAAATGTTGTGCCATTAACCACAGTTTGGAGTGTGTTTTGGTGTCTGACCTTGGCTCGGGCTTCTCGAGATGCTTCAGCTTCTGCAGCCATGGCTCTTTGGAGCTGGATAGGCAATTTAACGTCCTTTATCTCCACTCGCTCCACTTTAATACCCCACACACCGGTTGCCTCATCCAACGCAATCTGTCATCAAGACAACACAAAGGATCTGGGAATGTGATACACCCTTCTCATGGAGCAGGTCCCTGGGTTTAGTTTTACAGATGAAGCATCATTGAACAGCAGCAAAGACAATGCATCTGAAATGTGTCTGAAATCAATACAATCACTGTTTGTATCTACAGCCATTCGTAGTATGTCTGAAACCATATTGGATTTCTTGTATGCCATTAACAGGTCTGGTTAATTTACTGGGTGCTTTAACTCTGGCCCTCAAAGTTCAGCTCCAACCCTGATTGATTCTTAGGACCTGGTTCAGGTGTGTTTGATTGAGATTGGAGCTTAAAGCCCTGGTCACACTGCAATTTCAGCCATATCTCTCAAATTTGGAAGATCCTAAATGATCCATATAATCCTAGGTCAAAATCTGTGATCTTTGATTGTTGATTTGAGATGTTCACCATCAAGTGCTTAATAGCCGTTGTGATCAGATTTGCTCTACAACTTCAGCTGTAACAAGTATCAAACCAAGGACCAATAGAAGCAATTTTTTCTGATTTATTATTGAGGCATACTGTGTGGTTGTAAGGTATCCTGTCAGAATGAGGGATAGTGAAAGTGTCACGGATGGATGACATCAAACTTTGGCTGAGTTTTCTTGCGTGTGTGTTTGGTGCATCTTGATTGTCATTCAGTCTGTCATTATGACAACTGAGATCTTACGCTGTGACATGGGATTCATGTTTGTGCAGTTGTTTAAGATAATTATACATTGCACCGTGTGAGCTGGGCTTAACTCTACATAAAAAGTGGGTCTTAAAGACCAGAGTTGAGAACCACGGGTACATCTTGTTTGCACACCACAGGGGTCTCTAAAATGCTCTTAAGTGTCTATTCCAGTAATGGGCAACTTTGGTTCTAGAGGACCACTGTCCTGCAGGCTTTAACTCCATGCCTAGTCAACCACACCTGCCTTTAGCCTTCTAGTGACCTTGAAGGCATTGATAGCTTGTTCAGGAGTGTTTTATTACAGTTAGAGCAAAACTGGACAATGAGCCAAAGTTGCCCATCCCTGGTCTATACTGCTCCTGGAGGGCCACTATCCTGCAGAGTTTAGTTGCAATTCTAATTAAACACACCTGACTTGTTTCGGAGACCAAGGCTGTTTAATATTCCTTCTTAAGTGATCTTGCCTCTTGTGTTCTTGTATAATGTCATCATCGACTGTTCAATTCCAGGATTCAAGATTGCATGAACAGAGGGTGTGTGAAAGAACCCAGATGTGTTCTTGATATTGTGGGTGCATCGAATGCAGACTTGAGCACTTGCTTAAGTCCCAAAAGTCATTGCGGCTCAATAAAGTAGGAGGCACATGCAGCATTTTATATTCACTATTATTTACAGTTCAGAGATATAGCTTGTTTATCTCAGGAGTTTCCCTAAATCATTTGCTGAAATTCATATTAAAATCTGTTTTATTTTTATTGTGCAAAGTACATTTGTAAGGCTTTTGAGCATCTTATTTTTACTGAATAGAAAAGATCACAGCATATCATTTTTCACAGGATGCGTTCTGTGTTATTGCTGTCTTCCAAATACATTCTCTGTGTCCTTGGTATTAGGAAAACAGCCCTACTATTTAGTGGTGTTTAACTCCAAACATATTAACACCTGATGCACCAAATTAAGCTTTTCAGGATCATTTCACAGGCAGGTGTGCTAAACTTTGCTGGACATTGGGTCCGCCAGGAACACAGATGAACACTTCTGCACTAGGGAATTCTAGGCAAGTATGTTGGTGGTAAGATTTGCAGGAGACTTGCCCACCAGGATCATGATTTGGACCTCCCTTGTCTCCCTGTCCCCTGTTTGCCTTCATAACATTATTGCCTTGATATGATACTGTAGCATCTTGCATTATTCTGCCAGATGTAGCCCTCACAACATAAGTACACTGACTGTCATGTTCAAATGATGTTAAATTGTGTCCCAAAGAGGGTAGGATGGATCCATGCTTTCAAGTGGTTGAAACCGAATTCTGACCTTGTCAACCAAATGTTGCAGCAGAAATCAATCTTCTCATTCAGTTTTGGTCTGAATTTTTGCCTAAATTGGCCATTCTTATAGCTGACTTCCTGTTTTTTTCATGCTTTTAGTTGAGTGTTCAGTAAATTTCAGGTCATTCTTCTCTGACCTCTGACATCAACAAAGAATTTTTGCCCACAGAAGGGGCTTTGCAGTGAAATTAAATTTCGGGGTGATTTTGCAAAGGATGTCTGATGGAGTTGCCTGTACCTGCATGCTGTTTGAGATGCCCTCTCTGTCGGACAGCAGCTCAGACAGGTTCTTTGTTCCCAACACATTTCTTAGGGTGGTCTGAGCCAGAAGTTGTGTGGCCTGATTTGCATTTGACACATTGGCCACGGAGCAGATTGGGTCAAACACACGAAAGTACACCACACCATCCACATTCACCGTCACGGAGTCTTTCGTCAGAAACTGATGACACAAACACATACGGACTTATGCTAACGTTTACATTCCTATTCAGATTTAACTTGTCTATTTAATATAAACATTTGATAAACAAGATCTTGCAAAGTCAAACAGATTGGCCACACATATAGCAGGTTGTAAGATCATTGAAAAATAGATCTAAAATAAGAACAATAAAACAATATCACATAAAAAATGAAATGAAAAATTACTTTTTTACATATTGTCTAAAATTCCTTAAATTAAAGCATTAATTATTAATCATACCTCTTGAGCAGGAATATTAAAGGTCACAGTTCTCAAGTCCACCTTCCTGAATGAATCAGTACATGGCAGCACAAAGAAAATTCCTGTAAAATAAATGTATAACTAATATAGAAATGTACACAAGAATGCTCCTGATTAGTGACTATATAATTATACATTTATTTAATAATTCTGATGCATTTAAAATACATCTCTATTGATGAATTGAATCCAAAAAGCTTAGACTGAAAATCTTTGTCATACCTGGTCCTTTTGGTTTTTTGTCCAAAATACGACCTAGTCGGAAGATCACGGCCCTTTCATACTCCTGAACAATCTATAATCAAACCATATGTGTGTTGTACTTACTGTCAGTCATCATTCACACACATGATAATAACAAGATATTGATCGATGAGAACTCCCATCATGCTAGTCCTTTTCTTACCTTGATACACATGAAGATTGTAATGGGAAGTAAACCAATGGTGATAATGATGGAGATGATGATAATTAACCAGCCGAAGCATCCCATTGAGGGTGGTTTATCATCTAAAAAACATACAGTGAATATCCTGTAGGACTGGATATTATACACATAAAAAGCATGAAAGACTAAAACGTTGAGAGTAGTGTGATCTTTTGACTTTTTGGAGCTATTTAGGAACACTTTATGAAGATTAAGCATCACCTAGTGTATAATCTAAAGCTTTATATGGTCAATATTTTGAATTCAGAAACTAGTTATTAGTGACACCGGTCGCCATTAAGTGAACTACAACCATTAAGTTTTTGCTTTACTTGTTTTCAGGTCTTTACACAGAGGTAGCGTTTTCAGATTTATACATTTTCAGTCATACAGTTTTGTCATATAAACAAATATGCTAAACATATAAAACGTTTTCCATTTTAGGCTGAACTTTACAGCAGAAAAAAAGGTGTTTACAGCCTGGTACAAAGAACGATTTTGGTTCATATAGCTATTATTACCCTCCATGACAACTGTGAGGGGGTGAATTTTTTTATAACTCATCCATTTCCTTTATATTAGGTTATATTAAGTTTGCATAATTAAGGGCGTGGCCACTTGAGTGACAGCTAGGTCTCGCTGGTCGCCGTCACTTCACCGGCAGATTAGCCACTGATCTCGGCATATTCATCGTATTTTAGTGTTGTTTTATGTGGCTTTACACAGTCAGCTGCCTTTTGGACTTATTTCTTACCATTATCAGATGATATGAGATGCTGTGTGCATTTAATTGTGCTCACAAACCATTCACGTGGCCTCGTTTCCCATGTGAGTAAAGTTATATACTTATACACCATCTCTATAAATGTATTTGTTTTATTTAAGATCATTTATCATTAATATTTTTCTTTAGACCCGTAAAGCACTCCAGAATGTGACAGATTGATTAGCTGTAGGCTCTAGAACAGTCATCTGAAGCGTTATCATACAGTGTTATGCTGGAGTTCATCAATAGTCCTGCATTTACTAACACACACTATATTTGAAGTGTTTGGAAGTAATTCGCATTTTCCTCCTGTAGAAAAACATCATAAGAACAATGCTTAGTGGCTCAATGTATTACAGCAGTGTTTTTAAAAGTCTAAACACTTTATTGATATAGTGTACAGCCAAGCACATGTGGTCAGAACACAAACGAGTCGCAGGTAATAAAGTATCAAGCGTTTCTCCTAAAGTAAAGTCTGTCTGCCAGGTCTAAGCAAAGTGCCAGCAGGTGTCTGTAGCTCCGCTCACTCTCCGCCTCTTTGCCCTTGTTTGGTATCCCGTCGTGGGTGCGATGACGCGCGAACAAAATGGCGACGGTTGGCCGCGCCTACTTGTAGCTTCATTTGCAGTGTTCAGAAACCTATGGGTGACGTCACAGATACTACGTCCATATATTTTACAGTCTATAGATTGAACACCCCAATATATTATACAAGTGCTTTTATACTCTTTAATTAAAAGTTAAACATTTGTTAATACCTTTGCATTTATGTATTAATAATTAATAAACACAGAAAAAAATGTATAGCTGTGAGAAAACTACAGTTAAGCAATGAACATATGTTTGCACAAGTTCTACGATTTATGTTGAAAGATGGGTAGCAATGGGTAGCACATTCGCCTCACAGCAAGAAGGTCGCTAGTTCAAGCCTCTGCTCGGTCAGTTGGCATTTCTGTGTGGAGTTTGCATGTTCTCCCCGTGTTTGCGTGGGTTTCCTCCGTGTGCTCCGGTTTCCCCCACAAGTCCAAAGACATACAGATGAATTGGGTATGTTAAAATTGTTTGTAGTGTGTAAGTGTGTGAATGAGTGTGTGTGTTTCCCAGTCATGGGTTGCGGCTGGAAGGGCATCCACTGCGTAAAAACATATGCTGGATAAGTTGGCGGTTCATTCCGCTGTGGCGACCCCTGATAAATAAAGGGACTAAGCCGAAAAGAAAATGAATGAATTTTAACTCCTAGACTGTAGATTGAGTAGATCTGTGTATCTGATGTTTTAGTTGATCGTAAACACTTTATTTGCATGACACACTGACATTACAGGGATATTACATTTCTTTTAAACCCTGGATTGCATGTCAGATAAACATATCAAATACCGCGAGACACTCCTACTGACTCATGCACTCAGCATCACGCTTGCAACAGTTATGCATTGTTGACAGTAACAGTGTCACCATAGGGAATTACTATTATACAATACATCTAAATACATAGATACACAGTCGACATGTAAAATGATTAGCCCATAAGATGTTTAACAGAGCAAGGGAAGTTTCACAGTATTTCCTAGATTTTTGTTTTCCGTAAAAAGTCGTATTTGTTGTAGTTTGGCTGGAATAAAAGCAGTTTCACATTTGTTAAAAACAATTTTAAGGTCAATATTATTATCCCTGTTAGAAATCTTTATTTTTTGATTAAACAGAACAAACCACTTGTCTTATTGCTTGCTTGCTTTGTTAACCTAACTAACCTAGTTAAGCCTTTAAATGTCACTTTAAGCTTAATGCTAGTGTCTTGAAAAATAACTAGAAAGTTATTATTCACTGTCATCATGGCAAAGACGAAAGAAATGAGTTATTAGAAATGAGTTATTAAAACTTATGTTTAGAAATGTGTTGGAAAAATATGGTCTGCGTAATAGCATTCGGGAGATATTTTAAAAAGAATACACATTTTCCAGGATAGCTAATCATTTAGACTGTGTATATATTGTTTTAATATAAAGGTTAATAAATAAAAGATATAACTGAATATTTTTGGTTAAAATTTCACAAATTAAGATAAGAAACACAATGGCATACCTTGTATAATAGGCCTGTTGCTCACTGTATCGCGGTCTTGAACCCTGATGACGGTGGTCATGTTGAAGAGCAACACGAGTGTTATGTATGCTGTTATTGCAGGCAGCCGCAGGTAACAGAAGCTGTTAATGTGTGCTCGCTGTCCCATGAGGAGAGGAGAGGAAAGCCCCGCCTGACTCCAGCGATATCACGTGTCAGAGTGAAAATAAATCTGCTTAATGTGCTTCTTTTTTATTTGTTCAGTTTCCTACAAGGGTGTAGATTTGCTCTTGTCATTGTTGGGGACCTATGAATCTATCTTCATAATCTTTATAGGCCAGTTTTGAAGCTGAAGGGGCTTTATGCACAGTAAATGTTATTCAGCCACCAATAAAATTATGGTTAAAGGTTGAAGTGACTTTCAATTTCACAGGGTTCCTTTTACACCTATACAGCATGTGTTTGGACTGTGGGGGAAACCGGAGCACTCGGAGGAAACCTACGACATGGGGAGAACATGCAAACTCCACATAGAAATGCCAACTGACCCAGCTGAGACTCAAACCAGCGACCTTTGTGGTGTGAGGCAACAGCGATACCCACTGCGCCACCGCACTGCCCACATTTGCATATTATTGTGGTAATTATACAAGTGTTTGGGGGAGGCAGAACTTGAGTAGCCCATGAGAGCCCATCACACTTCTCTTTATCCCCCTGCACTGGTTACTAGTTATAGCTTGTATCAAGTTTGAATCATTGATGGTTGCTTACAGAACAGCAACTGATTCAGCATCCACTTACCTCCACATGCTCTTGAAACCTCGTCTACATCCACTCCAGGAGCCTCCAGTCAGTTAGTGGCTCTAAGTGACTTTCCAAAATTTTTCATCGGTGGAATGATCGCTGGTGGAATGATCTTCCCAATCCCATTCCCACTGCTGACTCACTGATATCAACCTAATTAACCACCTGATCAAACTAATTAAGTCATTCAGGCTTGTTTGAAACCTACTGGTAAAGCTGCGGTCACACTGGGCTTTGTGTGTGCGAAATTCTGTTGTACAGTGTTTCGAAAAGGGGCGAGATTAAACAAGATGATTAGACATTAAAAAAAGCCAGCGATTGCTTTGTTTTAAAATTCTGTCCAGAGAGGTCCTGTTTTGATCATCGATTGGTCTCACGCAGTCAAGTGATGCGATTTCATAGGTCAGAGTTCACCAAGCTTGAACTTTGCACCGCAGCGAACTGCGAAACTTAACGCATGACCTTGCGTTTCCGGTCTGACGCATTCGCGTGCGTATGACTGGAAGTCTATGGGAGGAAAAGCCCAGTGTGACCGCAGCTTAAAGCTTAAATGAAATTTTAACCAAGGGATGGACACACTCAGTCCTGAAAGGCCAGTGTCCTGCAAAGTTTTGCTCCAACATTAATCAACCACACCTGAACATGCTAATCAGTGCTTTCAAGGTGTGTTTGATTTAGGTTGGAGCTAAACTCTGCAGGACACTGGCCTTTCAAGTACGAGTTTGCCCATCTATGCTTTAAACCAGTCAGATCTTGAGTTGGCTTTACCGGGGACATCTAGCAGGCACACGGTCAGACATGGTTTTATTTTCACAGTATTATTATTATTGAAGATCAGTGCATTCGGGTAAAACATTCACCAACTTTCAATGTAAAACAGTAGCAAATTAACTTCGTGTTAGGAAAACAACAACACACTTTGGCAGTGATGCTGGGAAAAGTTCATCGTGAAGATAAAACACTTGAGTATGTTAGGTTCATTTTCATGTTTGACTTTTAAATCACCACTTGGTTTGTATCCTGATGATATCTGCTAGATATAAAGCTGTGTTTATGTTTGCGTAGGAATATCTCTTGAGTCAAACTGGAATGTTATTAACAAGGCTTTTCGTCCGGCCGCAATGCTCCTTGCTGAGGCAGACTGCATTTCAGTCCAATTTTTATGTCCTTTACTTGCTTTCCTATATCTTGTTGGGGATGGATGTAGGTCATTGATTATATTATACAAGTGTCCACTACCTGCGGAACATCTTAATGGGTTTAAATGAAATGCCCTAAACCAGGAGTCACCAATCTTGGTCCTGGAGGGCCGGTGTCCCTGCAGGGTTTAGCTCCAACTTGCCTCAAAACACCTGCCTGGGTGTTTCAAGTATACCAAGTAAAACCTTGATTAGCTTGTTCAGGTGTGTTTGATAAGGGTTGGAACTAAAATCTGCAGGACACCGGCCCTCCAGGAACAAGTTTGGTGACCCCTGCCCTAAACCATTGAACACTTGGGAAACTACACTGTTGTGACGTCACAATCGCCTTGCATTCTGAGTCTCATAGGTTCTGAAGTGGACATATGAAGCTGCCTTGCTCTCTCAGTCAAAATCTAGGGTGTCCATGATGAAGTGGAGCACACTTTAAAATGGCGACAGGGATTCCCCTGAGGGAACAAGTGAAGTTAAGTTTGCAAGTGTGTTTCTAAAAGTGGACTGGAATGCAGGCTTGGTGTGTCGATAAGAGTCATATACAAGAGTTGGACAATGAAACTGAAACACCTGGTTTTAGACCACACTAATTTATTAGTATGGTGTAGGGCCTCCTTTTGCTCATTTCAGCATCAATTCATCTTGCGAATGACAGATACAAGTCCTGCACTGTGGCCAGAGGGATTTCTAGTCATTCTTCTTGCAGAATAGTGGCCAGGACACTATGGGATGCTGGTGGAGGAAAAGGTCTCCTGCAAAACACCCCAAAGTGGCTCATTAATATTTAGATCTGGTGACTGTGCAGGCCACGGGAGATGTTCAACTTCACTATCATGTTCATCAAACCCCTCTGTCACCAGTCTTGCTGTGTGTATAGGTGCATTATCATCTTGATACACGGCACTGCCTTCAAGATACAATGTTTGAACCACTGGGTGCACATGGTCCTCCAGACAAATTCAGTAGTCCTTGGCAGTGATGTGCCCATCTAGCACAAGTATTAAGCCTAGGGAATGCCATGACATTGAAGCCCAAACCATCACTGATTCACCCCAATGCTTCACTCTGCGTGTACAACAGTCTGGGTGGTATGCTTCTTTGGGGCTTCTCCACACCTCTCTCGGATGTGAGAAAGTCAGTAAAGATGCACTCATCCAAGAACAATACGTTTCACATTGTCCACAGCCCAAGGTTTTTACTGCTGTAAACAGATGTTTGGCATTGGTACGAGTGACCGAAGATTTGGCTATAGCAGCCTGGCCATGTATATTGTCCCTGTGGAAGTCCCAAGGAACAGTTAAATAATTTATCACAGCGGCTAAATTGCCGTGAGGCACTGAAATACAAGGAGTGTATTTTATATAGCACCAAAAACATTGCGTCCTTTGTGTTAAATTTGTCACACACACACAGATGTTCAGCTTTCACAGTTGTTCGGACATGTACAGTATATCAAAACCTTAATAAAAGACAACTAGACTTAAACAGTATTCAACAACACAACACAAGGCACATACTGTACAGTAAATGAAGAATACAAGCTGACAAGTTGATTCCGATTCTGCTGAATTCAAGATGATTTTTTCTTATCTAGAAAATGTTTTTTAATTTAAGAACTAGAATTTGAACTAAGACAAAAACTCTTAAGCATGAAAATATATATATTTTGCCGTGTAATTAATATTATTTTACTCGATTCACCTGTAGTGCTCTGCCTTATTATTTCTCACATATAAAATATTCAAGCTGCATCATTGTGCATATATTTTGAATAATTCAGTAAAAGACACAGGATGGAAATTAAAAAAACAAGTCAGGAACACTATAAAAACTGAAATGGACTCAGTGATCAAACTGCTTCATCATGAACTTGCGACTGACTTCATAAGCCAGAAAGAGAGCTCCATTAGCAGGAAATGTTCGGATCATAGTAGGAGTCAAACCTGAATACAGAGGTGCCACTCCTGCAGATAAAAGGAAATCACTGGAGTTAGGAACCGATGCAGAAAATAGTTCTGATAACTGATAACCTACTTTTTTGATAACCCTACTTTTAGAGGGCACCATGAAACCCTGCAGACATGAAATATCTGCTCACATTGCTTCAGATAACCCCACAGATTTAGGCCCTGATTACACTAAAATGTTTGAGTTTTAAATTATTTTGCTACGGTTACGCCCTCCGCTCACACTACCCCAGAGTTTTCGACCCCTGAAAACAGAGTTTTGTAAACGCTGAAGAGGCCATTTCCGTTTTAAAACATTTTCGTGTCAGTCGGACGGAGGAAAATGGAGACTTCTGAAAACGGAGGCATGGCTGCCGACATCTGCTGCAGTATCAAGTACATAAAGTTCAGACTTACAATGTCATCCTTTCCTTGTAATTTCAGACTTTGCAAGTTTAATACGGAGAACAAACTCCCGTAAATGCGAAGACACTTGGGCTAAATCTTTAAATGGAACAGTTTATAACAAGGGAATCATAAGTTGGGGGAAAGGGGTCACAGTGTAATTTAGAGGCCCTGTGGCGGCTGTGTAGGGAGCCCGATGCGCCACATTTTTAATTCTAATATGACTGTGCGGGGCAGCATGGTGGTGCAGTGGGTTGCACATTCGCCTCACAGCAAGAAGGTTGCTGGTTCGAGCTCCGGCTGGGTCAGTTGCCATTTCTGTGTGGAGTTTGCATGTTTCCTCCGGGTGCTCCGGGTTGCCCCACAGTCTAAAGACATGCGGTACAGGTGAATTGGGTAAGCTAAATTGGCTGTAGTGTGTGTGAGTGTGTGCACGAGTGTATGCGTGTTTCCCAGTGATGGGTTGCAGCTGGAAGGGCATCCGCTGCGTAAAACATACGCTGGATAAGTTGGTGGCTCATTCCACTGTGGTAACCCCTGATTAATAAAGGGAAACCAGAGGAAACCCCAACACAGGGAGCACATGCAAACTCCACTTGCGACCAGCGACCTTCTTGCTGTGAGGCGACAGTGCTAGCCGCTGAGCCACCCCAATTTTTTTAAATGCAGTGTACATTTTGGTGCCTTATTCATATAATCTTTTCTTTATGGAATCCAAATCTTATCATATTAACAATAATATAATCATAAACATATCCCAGATCCACTCAGAATACAGAAAGAACTGCTTATAGCTTTATTGTAAGATCAATCACTTATGGTTTGAAGAGAGACAGCATGTTTCCTGGGTGCCACAGATCTTGAAATCAAAAATCTCACCTTCATTTCGTAAAATCCCCGTAAGAGTCTTGATGAAGCCTTCCTGTTTCCCTGCTAGAGACAGAACCTGAATGCGAGACTTCACACAGTCTATAGGATACACAACCAACCAGAGACACGCACCGCCGAAACCACCACTGAACATTAGCGGCACGACACCTGTAGATACACACACACAGTCATAAACATTTCCCCTTTTTGAGAAGAAACATTCATAAAATTCGTAAAAATATCCACCAACAAGAACCTCATAGGCAGGCCTTATAAACCTCACAAGACCAAGTGTGCCTCACGCCTCCTTTTGAGTGACGCTCCCGGCTGTTAGATCGCCCCCTGGGGACTGGCTGCAGTACACCTCCTCCGTGTTAATGAACAAGACTTGAGCCCAAATAAAAACATTTAATACACTTGCAATAAAATTTTCCGAAAGATGTTTTGGTCAATTTAGGCACTAGTTATCAAGTTGATATAGATTCAGATGTTCATTTTCGAAGAGTATGTTTGTAGCCAGTAGTTTAATGCTATAAATATGGGGCGTGTCATCATGATTGACAGTTGTGATCGACAGAATGATTTCTGTGTTATTTTACCATGATAAAATGAGTTGTTCAGCAGTAAACTATACTTTCTGACCTACAGGATCTGATGGATCACTGTTTATTCGGTCAAGTGTGGGCTTTATCTGGCTTTTTCTTAGTTTGCTGATACTGTACACGCCTAACGTTGGTCATGACGGGGAAAATATAGGTGATCATCAGTGGTGTAGTCCTATATAAAAAAAGGTGGTGTACTATTACCCACCCAACCTGCCCATGCTGTTTTAATATCTTACCTGAACGTTTCAGCAAAACATCATTCAATTAACTTCGAAAAACCCACGAAATTTTCTCACAGCTGCTGTGGTCGTCAGGGGGCGGGGAATGGCGCATAATATAAACAAAAATGCAACAAATTAGGATGAGAGTTAAATTTGGTATACAGTTAAAGTATACCGAGGGTAAGCGCAATTATTGATCCTCAGAAGTCGTAACACCCAAACAGCTAGTGGAAAAAAGTAGGCATACTGAGTATACGTGCGTACAGCCCCGACTACACCACTGGTGATCATTATGGAGCAGTGATTCTTTTTATGGGTCTGAAATAATAATTAGGAAGACAAAACTAATGTTAACCTATTTCCACATCGATATCCTGTAATGTTATTTGAACTTGATTTAAAGGACGTCTCTGACATTTTGAGTTTCGGCATGTTATTGAGTTAATACTTAACTTTTAAACGTATTATTTGAAAACTCCTACTAAACATTAAAATTAATGTAAATTCCTCTTTGCCAGATATTATTAAGGCATGGAATAATCCAAATGAAAATAGAGGCAAAGAAAAAATATTATAAACAATATAACAAGCAGCTGATAGACATTAGTTTTCATGTATTAATCAAGTTTATTGTAGGATTATTTTATATAGTGCAGGGATGGGATGAGTAATCATCCTGTTGATATTTAGAAATCTTGCTGTATTTATCTTTTATCTGTATTTATCTCGCACGATTTTGTCCTGCTTGGCAAATAGCTGTCCATGCTGTACATATTTGGGTCCTGTTGATTGCTAATTAAAAATAAAAACTTTTCTAAAAATGCATGTGTGGTGGGGAGAGCGTGGTCGAACACCCAGAAAGGGGGGAGAGCGAGTGGAGACACCGGCGGCTGGTCAGTAGCCCAATCAGAAATAATTAATAACACCTGTTTCTCTTGTGATTGGGCCGGAGAGACGCCTTTTTAAAGGGAGCGAGAGAGACCAGTCGAGAGCGAGAGAGCTGAGCTACAACCGGCGCCTTTGAGCCTTGTGTTGAGCCACACAGAGAAAAAGAATAACACAAATAAAATTGTCACTTACCTTATTGCCAACCCTGTCTTCTTCCCACACAAAGAATATAAAGTATTATTGTGCGGCTCTTGATATTAATTAATCCATCAAGATATTCCAAGGTATGTTATTCAATGATATGTTATAACAAGGGCAAGTAAACGATGGCAGAATTAGCATTTTTGGGTGAACTATCCCTTTAGGATGAGTACATGATGAATGAATGGTGATTTGTGAAGTGCTGTTGGTGTGGACTGACCGATGTGCTCTTTGTCTGTGTCCATGTGGTGGGCAAATATGGAGCGGCTGAGTTCATATCCTCCAAAGAAACAGAAATATCCAGGCAGCTCGCGGACAATAGTGGTGGTGAGGCCCTGATAGAAACCCAGAGGACCGTTTGTCCGCAGCACATTTCTCACAACAGACCACACCGTGCTGAAACAGAGGGTTAAAGTGGAGGTACGTTTACATTCTTTTGTAAATTGGTTTCCACTTTATTGAAAATATATTAATATATGTGGATGGATAATAATAGCCTTCTAAACCTACCAGTAGGTGCAGAAGGCCCCTACTGACCCATATCTATCGGATGATAACCACTGATAACGCTGATTTAATCAAGAATCGGCTGTAAACTCTTGGGGAGATGTGAAATGATCCTACTTCCAAAAAAAACAGTGGAGTGTTCCTTTAACCTTGTACACATCTTCAAAAATGAGCATAATTTTGCCACAGTCTCACGTTTTTAATTGACTACCAAACCGTCCTCAGTCCAAACTGACCTTTTCTGTCCACTGGCGATCTTGCCGGACGCCTCCATTTCATGCATGGCCTGCAGTCGACATTTGACCAGTTCAGTGGGACACAAAGCCAGAGAGGAGAAGACAGAGGCCACAGAGCCAGAGCAGGCCTTCTGAACATCACTGAAACACAACACACAGATCATCATCATCAATGTGTGTCTGACATTTCAGGTTAAAACACCAGTCAGATCATTTATTGCACCCTGTTGACGATGTAAATATTTGGGTATGGGTGAATTGTTGCTATTTTTGAGCTTGTGGCTTTAAATGCTAATGAGCTGGTTCCCTGCCCACTCACTTTAGAGCAGTGTCAAA
This sequence comes from Danio aesculapii, assembly GCF_903798145.1. Classification (NCBI taxonomy): domain Eukaryota; kingdom Metazoa; phylum Chordata; class Actinopteri; order Cypriniformes; family Danionidae; genus Danio; species Danio aesculapii. The sequence goes on from NC_079449.1 coordinate 45,695,545, forward strand.
CTCAGAGAGCCGCAGCCCTGCCCCATTTAGTTCCAACCCTGCTCCAACATACTACAGCTGCGGTCACACTGGACTTTTCTCTGCATAGACTTCCATTCATACGCACGTGAATGCGTCAGACCGGAAACGCAAGCTCGTTTGACAATTTTCACAGTTCGCTGCGTTGCAGAGTTCAAGCTTGGTGAACTCTGACCTGTGAAATCGCATCACGTGACTGTGTGAATCTAATCAATGATCAAAACTTGGACAGAAATTGACCAATCGTTTACTTTTTTAAATGTCTAATTATTTAGTTTAATCCCGCCCCTTTTCGAAGCGCCGTAAAACAGAATTTCACATGCTCAACCTCTAGTGTTAGACCGCAGCATTACCTGTAGGCTTCAAACTAGCCTGAAGGACTCAATTAGTTTAATCAGGTGTGTTGAATTAGGGTTGAACTAAACTGTGCAGAGCTGTGCAGTTTGCCACCTGTGCTTTAAACACAGCAAAATGACAGACAGCGACTCAGACACGATGAAGCCGAGACTCAAACCCAATTACTACAGTTAAACTGAACCAGGAAGCATCCCATTGGTTATTTAAAGTAGTTTTGGAGTTTATTTTGCCTTCCTGCAATAATGATTGAGTCACACACAAATGCCTTAACAAAGTTCGCAGTCTGCGCACACACACAAGCATGTTCAACACTTACTGTTTTTGCTCATATATTAGGAGTATGCTCATCTAACTGCACTCCCATCTTAAATCTCTACCTCACTGCAGCTCGAGAGAGCCTTTGCATTGGTTACCAATCGGTCTACATCCCCTCCAGGAGCCTCCGGTCGAGGAGTGAGGACCACCTTGTGGTACCATTGCAGAAAGGCTATTGGCCTGTTTCTACTGAGTGGTACGGTACTGTACAGTTCAGTATGCTTATATGGCCGTTTCCACTGTGAAAAGGTACCTAAAAGCAAACCGTACAGTACCACTTGTTGGATACTCCCCCTCCCCCCCTTAGCATAATTTCCAACAGTGGTTGAGGGCATCGTGACACTCCTTTGCCTAGAGTGGCAGCTCAGCTTTGTCCCGCCCTGGACATCAGAATATAAATATTCATAATTATAAAGTTGATTTATTATGTTTAAGACATGTGCTCGTCATCTGTTATTGACAACATTATTAGTCCATATGTTTTCACTGGTAAAATTAGAATTTTGTCATTATCAGATTCTTTCTTGCATTATATTCAACATTATATACAGGCTAGGGTTGTTATACTGACACAGTAAACATTTATTTCCATGCACAACACTTTGTATTCGCTATGAAAGAAAACACATATCAAATGCATGTCGTAATCATAACTCTAAAATGCGATATGATGATTTAAATGTGCGCACAGGTTTCACTTTCACTTCCGAGTGCAGCTCATGGCTGCCGTCACTGTGAGAAAACACACACACATGCAAATCAAACCTCCCACACGGCCCTCAAACGATCGCTCTGTGCAACAAACTGAACGTTATTTACAACTTCATTACCTGTTATTCACAGCCTATGCAGGTTGTGTTCACTAAAGTAGGCGTCATGCGTGCACGCGCACGTTCTCTGTAGTAAACAAACAATCTCGCGGCCACGAATACATCATTACAGGAAGACAGAAATGACATTTTTGGGTGAATTATACCTTATAAATACAGAATGTGACACTTTAAACGCCATATGAAGGTGTCAATGTTGCTGTGAAGACTTGTGCGACTGACTTGCTTCTCTTCTGACCTTGAAAATATAATTGGCTGAATCAAAAGCTGAATTAAGATCTTGTGTAGGGTCGAATCGAGATCGTGATCTTTTCTTTCTGCAGTCCTAGTTAGAAGTCTAATTCCACCTCAGATATGTAATGTCACGTTCAATTCCAATGACCATCAAGTCACTACAGTGTTTCCAGTGTATAAAATGATCATAATGTAATGTATATTTTTAGCATGACACTTTAATTGAGACGTTGCTTTAACTGTGTTTTATTCTATGCGGACTGAAATCTCTCCCTTTCACTCTAAAGCATCTGATTAAATGCAAAGGTACAGTAAATATTGTGGTTCGTATATTTAACATGCTAATAGGTGATAGCATTACAATGGTATGACCCCTGTATTGACTATAAACATGTATTGTTTATGGAGTCAAGATGAGTGATTGAGCATGCAGGTCATAGGTCGCTTGGCATAACGCCTGTCCTTGAGGATTGAATTGGATTATATACAACAGGGTTCATACGGTCATGGAAAACCTGGAAACATAATCAGGAAAAGTTTTGGAAAAGTAATGGAAAATAGTTTAACAAATATCTGTATACTTGAATTAAAGCTGTACGATGTTGGAAAAATCTGACATGACCATATTTTGTATTTCTGTGATGTATATTGCGATGTGAATACAATTTCACCAGATGATTGAACAGGTTTATTTGGATTGATTGGGGGGATTTTGTAGGGGAGTGAATCTCGAATAATATATAACAAATAAATTACAAGCATAGATAAATAAAATATAGCAAAGGGAATTATAGTTTTCAGGTATTCACTATTCTGGTACAGCTATTGAATAATCAACACTGTATAGCAGGGGTCACCAAACTTGTTCCTGGAGGGCCGGTGTCCTGCAGATTTTAGCTCCAACCCTAATCAAACACACCTGAACAAGCTAATCAAGGTCTCACTAGGTATACTTGAAACATCCAGGCAGGTATGTTGAGGCAAGCTGGAGCTAAACCCTGCAGGGACACCGGCCCTCCAGGACCAAGATTGGTGACCCCTGCTGTATAGTCTTCATTGTATATTATTTAATCTTCATTAAAGTTACATAAAATTACTTGTGGACTTATTTTAAACTCTGAAATATTGAAATGTTCACACAGTCTCAGGCCTTAAAGGGATAGTTGACTCAAAGATTAAGATGTACTCACTATTTACTTGTTTCAATAGTATAGGAGTTATTCAATTGTCTTCTTTTGTGTTCTATTTAAAAAAGAATGTTTGACACCAGGGGTGTCGCTAGACCCAATTGACTGGGGCACGTGCCCCAGTAAAAATCGCCAGTGCCCCAGTTAATGCTTTGAGATATGATTTACTTCATATGCAAGTGTATTTAATAACAAAGATAATTCCGAAATGAAGATAAAATGTTTATAGATGGTTTGACCAAAGTCCCTGTAAGACTTCTATTGACCTTATTCTTCGATGCGGAAGTGCGCTCGTTTTTGCGATTGTTTTAGAACTTCCGACTCAGCTGCCTATGGGAGAAATGACTAGGAATAATAAACGGCAGAAAACGGTCAAACTACTGGCTCTACACACAAGTGTTTTCATGACTATACAGACAAAGTAGAATAATATAATAAGAAAACGTCAGTTTGCAACATCAAGCAGCAAAACGAGCTGTTTTTAACGTCTAATAATGAATGGAAGTGGATGAGACCGGAAGTCTCGGGCCAAAATGATTCAAATGGCTGCGCCTGCTCGTACGTGAAGAATAAGGTGAATAGTCTTTGGTGTGACACAACCAAGCGGCAACCTCCCGCTCTCCCTCGGGAAGCCAATACGGAAGTAACTGAAACTGCAATTCATCAAAATTCCGCTAGTCCTGGCTCCATAATAGAGCAGATTGCAATTGAGCCCACTGTTAGAATGGCCAACTTTACAGCAGAAAAAAAGGTGTTTACAGCCTGGTACAAAGAATGATTTTGGTTCATATAGCTATTATTACCCTTCAGACAACTGTGAGGGGGGTGAATTGTTTTTATAACTCATCCATTTCCTTTATATTAGGTTATTTTAAGTTTGCATAATTAAGGGCGTGGCCACTTGAGTGACAGCTAGGTCTCGCTGGTCGCCGTCACTTCACCTCAGCTGAATCCGGCAGATTAGCCACTGATCTCGGCATATTCATCGTATTTTTGTGTTGTTTTATGTGGCTTTACACAGTCAGCTGCCTTTTGGACTTATTTCTTACAATTATCAGATGATATGGCATGCTGTGTGCATTTAATTGTGCTCACAAACCATTCATGTGGCCTCGTTTCCCATGTGAGTAAAGTTATATACTTGTGTATATATATACTTGTATACCATCTCTAAATGTGTGTGTTTTATTTAAGATCATTCATCATTTATAATGTTCTTTAGACCCGTAAAGCACTCCAGAATGTGACAGATTGATTAGCTGTAGGCTCTAGATCAGTCATCTGAAGCGTTATCATACAGTGTTATGCTGGAGTTCATCAATAGTCTTGCATGTACTAACACACACTATATCTGAAGTGTTTGGAAGTAATTCGCGTTTTCCTCCTGTAGAAAAACATCATAAGAACAATGTTTAGTGGCTCAATGTATGACTACAGTGTTTTTAAAAGTCTAAACACGTTATTGATATAGTGTACAGCCAAGCACATGTGGTCAGAACACAAACGAGTCGCAGGTAATAAAGTATTAAGCGTTTCTCCCAAAGTAAAGTCTGTCTGCCAGGTCTAAGCAAAGTGCCAGCAGGTGTCTGTAGCTCCGCTCACTCTTCGCCTCTTTGCCCTTGTTTGGTATCCCGCCGTGGGTGCGATGACGTGCGAACAAAATGGCGACGGTTGGCTGCGCCTACTTGTAGCTTCTTTTGCGCTCTTCAGAAACCTATGGGTGACGTCACGGATGCTACGTCCATATATTTTACAGTCTATGGACACGACGCGTACCTGTGCGTGCCTTTGATGCTTCTTACATCCTTGTCGCAGCACCAGTGGCACCAAAATTAGGCACCGAGATTCATATATTCGGCGATTCTGCTTGTTCTCACTCTCAGCTCACATCATACAAAAGAAAAGGGTCACATTGTCCCCCGATAATGTCAACAGATGGACTGTCTCAGCAACTGGCTGAATGTAACGGAGTACTATACAAAATACTTTCTACTTTATACTTAATGTTCTCAACTCTCAGCAATACAACTTTACAATGAGTACAACGGTTTGTATTTATTATTATTATTATTATTTTCTAATTTTCATATTTGCAACGCCTGTATTTTGGATTTTTCTGCAGTCCACTTAGAATCCAACATGGAAATAATTTTTGTTTTGTATTGGCATTGATTGTTTTGAAATTCAAATGGCATTTACATGCCTGTGTTTTTATTTCTGTAATAAATATGGCTGTCAAGCCAACAGTTTGAGGATCTTGATGGTTTATTGTGGGTATGTTATTTACATTAAGAAATCTGTGTTACAAGTTAAACAAAAATTCTGATAAACAATTCTATTTTGAATTTAAATAGTTTCTTTGTCTTGAGTTTACATTATTTTACAACCAAATAACCAAGTTTCAGTCGTTTAATTGCGATTAAAAAAAAGTGCGAATAATTAGTTTTTTTAATCGATTGACAGCACTAGTTAAAACACAGATAGACTAAGAAAATGTCCACGTGGGTGTGTGTGTACAACTCTGAACGATATCTGAATATCTCAGGGATACAAACGTTAGACATCCACTAGGCTGTTTAGAGCTGACCTCAGACCTGTGAAAGGAACCACAATCGAATAGAACACACACACACACACACACACACACACACACACACACACACACACACACACACACACACACACACTCAAAGTACAACTGTTTTTTACCCAAGGCTGAGTGTACTCTCAGCCATCTTTATCGAAACTGGTTAAAAACCGGTATAATTTACATTCAGGCTGCTATATTCTCGCTACAAAAAGTCTATCCTGAATAAAAAAAATCACTTTAAACAGAATTAACACATAATAATAATAATAATAATAATAATATTAATAATAATATCAAAATCACTTTAGACAGTATTAGCAGATAGCAATACAATACTGAATGAAACGCCTACTTTATCCAATCAGCTCGCAGTAGAAAAAACAAGCCACACCCACTGTTTTCTCATTTAATATTCTTTTCCCTAGAAACTGCGTAACGATTCGAAAAAAAAAAATGGTCCCGTTCATGTGGACTTCAATGATTTTTATAATATTATCATAATTGAAGTGTCCAAAGTTCATTGTTAAATAAGTGTTTGTACCATCCCTGTACTCATTATTGATATATTGTCTTTAGCGCGTCAGTTTACTACAGTGACTGCACATTACCTGAGTTCAGTGTTCCGGTCCAGTCCTGAAAGAAAGCGCACCACATTCTGGCAGAAGCCGTAGCTCATGAACAGCACCGCGTTCTCCGCGATGTTGGCTATGAGGGCGGGTGTGGTGCCCTGATAAAGCCCTCGCAGGCCAACCTGTTTATACACGGAGACGAAGCAGTGCACAAAGCCTCTGTACAGGCCGGGGAATGTCTGCATCTTCACCTTGGCGGTGTCAAACGGCTGCCCGCTGATCACACACGCAATCCCTCCTATAACAAAACCACAACAGTCCCATCCGTCAGCAGGCATAATGGGTGCAAATTACACAGATGGAGAATGAAAATGGCAAAACTGACAAGATAACAGTGTGGATCCACCATGCATATAAACATTTTAAACTTTGCTAAATGCTATTAAATCTAGAAATGTGTTAAGTAGATTTTTAAACTTTTATTTAATTACTGTAACTGCGGAAAATTTTATTTTGGCAACACTTTAGTTTACATAATAATTGTCACCATTAACAAGTGGCTTATTACTAGGGCCAGACAGAATATGCAGACATTTTTTGCTATTTCTGCAGAGAATTTGGTAAAAAAAAGTGTATCGTAACTAAAAACTTAATATATGAAATAAAAAATAATACATTTTTATTTAATGTTTACAATGCACATCCAATATGATCCACTTATTTGGTAAACAAAGCAAGTCTCTCATATAATATATCAGACAGAAAATATTACTTTACAAACTGTATTGTAAATAAAACATATGAACATTTTAATATCACTATTATTATATCACAATATCATTAGTGAAATAAATTTAAAGCCTGAATAAATATAAATTTATACACATTTACGCAAAAAAAATCTGTATATTTTCGTGTGCGCAGATTCCATGTGGGCCTACTTATTGCCAGCCTATCATTTAACCATTAAACACTCAATATTGGAAAATGATTTCATGTCATTTGTATTATCTATCGTCTAATAACTTATAGAGGTTTTGCTTTGGAGTAATAAAATTTAGTATTGGTGTGCATTTTCATTAAATATAGCTTTAATAATGAATAAATTTATGTCTGTTTTCAAGTATAGAGAACTAATCATCTTCTAAATAATTTGTTAACAATAAAACACGTAATAATACTTCTCAAAACATAAACAGAGTCGACGCCAGTGGTGGGCAAACTCAGTCCTGGAGGGCCAGTGTCCGGCATAGTTTAGTTCCAACACTAATCAAACACACCTGAACATGCTAATCAGTGTCTTCAGGATCACTAGAAATCAGGTGTGTTTGATTAGAGTTGGAGCTAAACTGTGCAGGACACCGGCCCTCCAGGACCAAGTTTGCCCACCCCTGGTCTACGCTGATGGTATCAGAGTTGAAATCAAAAGACAAAAAGACCAAAAACAACATTTTCTGCCTCACTCTTATTGTGCGTTCACACCAGACGCGGATGAAGCATCAAGCTTGATTGATTTACATGTTAAGCCGATGCATAGACGTGAGTAGACATCAGTAGAATTGAGCGTTTTGCGCATTTGATGTAGGAGTGATTATGACGTAGAGCCTGTTGTTGGTGTCCCGAGGGAAAATCCTTTTGCCGACACCGGACGAAAGGTCATCAAACTGAGCTCAGCTCAGTCGAAGCACAGCTGAAAGCTTCCATCATCCAGGTACAATTTCTGGAGGAGCTGATGAACTCACAGAGGACTCAGACAAGGCTCAGAACGAATCGACGCTGTTTTTCAGCCTTCCTAAAGCATATAAAGCACAGCTACTCTCTCAATAAAATCCATGTTAGCCATTTAGCAACGAAACTACAGTCACTGGGCAGACAGTAGCCCCACCCATGATGCGAATCCACATCTGTTGTGAAGTAAATATCAACTTAAACTTAAAATGCATTTATTTACGCATGATTTATTGGTCTTTACTCGTGTCTGGTGTGAACACAGCATCAGGGCTGTTTTTGCTAATGAGGATATCATCACTAATGGGCGGGGCCCATTCATGACGTGCGGTTATAATACTTGGATTAAGTCATTTTTACCATTAGAGGTCGGCTATATTTACACACAACATGTACAAACTGACATTAATCTTTAATAAAGCTGTCAAAATGAACAGCATGCAAAGCATCTGCTTTACAAAAGGTGTGTTCGACTTCATGCAGCGTTGCGCAAATCGATCGAAATCTGTCTTAAAGCGGTGCATGCTGGTTAGAAATGTTGTCCGGATTGATGCTGCGCCGACGCCACTGTCACATGTGGCATCAAAGTATCGGCAACAGAGCTTCAAGATCAGACGACTGATTCAGCCGGTGCAGCATCTGAAGAGCGACTGCAGGACCTGTGATGACGACAGGGGCGTGGCAACCGGGGGGGATCCGTCCCCCTCACTTTTAGAGACAGACCATTTAGAAACAGGTGATTAATAATTATATGAACATATGATCTCATACAGCCACCCCCCCACTTTTTTTTTTTTAAATGTCCGCTACGCCACACCCTACTTGTGGATATTTATTTCCTTTTTATGTGCTCTCTCGTTTCCCCTTATTTCTCATGTGTTTGTTATATAAGCTACTTAAATTTAATTTATAATTCCCGTATTGTTTAAAAATGAACTATAGTTTTATTTCTACTGTAAATCTTTTGTTGTTATTGCAATAAATAAATAAATAAGCGATCACGCCATGTGATCGGTCATGACTGCAGCAACTTGGAGCCTTGAAGTGTCCGGCTTGACGGCTCCGTTTTCAACTCCGCCCCCACCTGCGCTCGGCTAATCTCGTTGATCACCGACTGCAGCCGTGCTTCATGTTAGCTGAATTGGTCACATGACTAAAAATGCGTCATCGTTTTTGTTTGCTAAAAATGCCATCTCAGTGTGGACGAAAGGTGGAAATGTAAGACATGCTTTTTGAAACAAAAACATCTCAGTGTGGAAATAGCCGGAAACTTTTCAAACCATTTTAAATGTAACAATTTAATCCAACCAAATACATGTGCATTATTTTTCATGAACTTTTAAGTGAAGTTTCATAAACTAATTTCGAGAGGAGCACGTGATATGATTGAGCACGTCTGGCCGCTCATCGGTAATCAGAAATAATCCAATCAGAGTGATCCTAGTTTACTATAAATGGATCATTTTCTTCCTACTGCTCTATCTTCGTTTGGAAGAATCCCCCCTTCCACCCCATCTCCTCCTTTTCCTCCCTTTTCTAAAGGGGGAGCTCTCGAGACCTACCTGATCTCGGATCTCCTGATATGCTTATCGACCGGGCGGGAGCCCTGGGCTCAAATATCTCCGAGCTCAGGGTTCTCTCCCGGGACAGCATGCCAAACCTGCTTTAAACGCCAAGCATATCTAAGTGGGAACTCTTGAAATAAACTACATTTGTCCCCTAAAATTCAATAGCTGAATACACTCTTGGCGATTTTTGATTCGTTTGACAATTCTCTCATAATTTCTGCTGCAAAATGAGTCGTGATTCAGTTTCGTGTCCTTAGTTCACATGATTATTGTGGGCTGTTTCAACATGGATTAATTAGGATATTCTTTAAACTTTGCGCTTTTATTTTCCCTCCCACCTAACTCTTTTGCTGTCATCGAAAAATAAACCAAAATTGCTGTTGTCAAACAGAAGTTAAAGAGAATGAACAAATCAGATTATTACAAAATGACCCAACTTCATGGCTGTTTTACAGTAGTTAATGTAGACACAGGAAATGATGAATGAAGGCTGTTACCACATGCTCCAGCTGACAGATCAATGACAGCCTGAGTGACAGGATGTGGAGCCATGCTGCACTTCTGCTATATTATGTCACTTCCTGTAATTGATGCAGGAGAAAGGCTTTACTCAGAATCATTACTCATTTATTACAAAAAGTATACACATATAAAGCACGTGAGGAAAAAGTGACATTTTTAATAGTTTTTCTAAGTGATCTGGCTTGATTTCATAAATTATGGTACAAATGCCTGGTAATAAACCTGCACTTTTACTGTTATGTTGTGGACTTAATTCTACATACACTCACCGGACACTTTATTAGGTACACCTGTCCAACTGCTCGTTAACGCACATTTCTAATCAGCCAATCACATGGCAGCAATTCACTGCATTTAGGCATGTAGACATGGTCAAGACGATCTGCTGCAGTTCAAACCGAGCATCAGAATGGGGAAGAAAGGGGATTTAAGTGAGTTTGAACGTGGAATGGTTGTTGGTGCTAGACCGGTTGGTCTGAGTATTTCAGAAACTGCTGATCTACTGGGATTTTCACGCACAACCATCTCTAGGGTTTACAGAAAATGATCCGAAAAAGAGGAAATATCCAATGAGCGGCAGTTCTGTGGGGGCAAATGTCTTGTTGATGCTAGAGTTCAGAGGAGAATGGCCAGACTGGTTCCAGCTGATAGAAAGGCAACAGTAACTCAAATAAGCACTCGTTACAACTGAGAAGAGAAGAGCATCTCTAAACATACAACACGTCCAACCTTGCTACGGATGGGCTACAGCAGCAGAAGACCACACCGGGTGCCACTCCTGTCAGCTAAGAACAGGAAACTGAGGCTACAATTCACACAGGCTCACCAAAACTGGACAATAGAAGATTGGAGAAACATTGCCTGGTCTAATGAGTCTCCATTTCTGCTGCCACATTCAGATGGTCGGGTCAGAATTTGGCATCAACAACATGAAAGCATGGATCCATCCAGCCTTGTATCATCCCTTTATGACCACAGTGTACTCACCTTCTGATGGCTACTTCCAGCAGGATAACACACCATGTCATAAAGCATGAATCATCTCAGACTGGTTTCTTGAACATGACAATGAGTTCACTGTACTCAAGTGGCCTCCACAGTCATCAGAGCTCAATCCAATAGAGCACCTTTGGGATGTGGTGGAATGGGAGATTCACATCATGGATCTGCAGCAACTGCGTGATGCTATCATGTCAATGTGGGCCAAAATCTCTGAGGAATACTTCCAGTACCTTGTTCAATCTATGCCATGAATGATTAGGGCAGTTCTGAAGGCAAAATGGGTTTCAAACCCGGTACTAGTAAGGTGTACCTAATAAAATGTCCGGTGAGTGTATATATAGCATATATAAAAAAACTTTAACAAATGAGAAGGTGTTAAGAGCAAAGGTGTAAAGTGCAACTCATATTGATTTAAACCAACCAAACATAAATGTTACTTTAATAAGTGTCATTTTTAGTAATATTCTGGATTGAGCTTGTAAATTTTGGTACATAAAATGGATAATAAAGTGGATAAAAGAGGGAGTTTCATTGAAAATGGACAAGAGCCATGTCTTCTGTGTTCACACTTATTCTATTGAACTGCAGTAAAATAGTTCACTGTAATCATGTCGAGCAAGTGTAAACACCCTTAATGTCAGAATCATGTAGTTAAGTGGCATTTAATAAATGGCTAGTGTCTTCACAAATTGGTTATTTAAAACACAGATTAAATTCAACAATGAAAGAGGTTTAATCAGCACCAGTGTTTAATGTTAAATCAGCGCCAATGTCAATGCCAAAGTCACGAATGAATCACTGTTTAATATGTCAAGTTAACTATCAGTGAAGGTCAGTGACAATCTGTTTTATTCAGTAAACACAACAGTTATTCACACATAAGACAGAAAGTAAAAGAAGCAGGATGAGACAAAACCGAGACATTACACCAAGACTTTTAAAGAGCACAAAGATAGATAGATATTTTTAAGAGAAAATGACACGGTACTGCCATGGTAACATATGCAAAATGACAATCCTACATGAAAATATTTCATTGTGACAACTTAATTGTTTTATGTTCAATCCACTAATTTAAGTCCAACATGTTGTCCCAACACAAATCAATTGCGTGGACCCCAGCATTTTTTACAGCCAATATGTAGTTGATAAACCACAAAAGCAGTAAATTACCCATGGTTTTGCTGCACTATAGTGTAATCATAGTATTGTGTTTGTATTTATAGTTAAAAGGTTGATTATTAAATTAAAATACAATTATAATTGATTTCCTTAAAATGGTATTTTTATATGGAAGCTTATTCCCATCTCTGAATAAAAAAAAAAAAGGTTTTTATTGTGAACATATAAACAAAATTCTGAGAAATGGTCTCAATTAAGATTTAAAGTCTAAATTCTGAGAAATAAAGTCTCAATTCTGAGAAATAAAGTCTCAATTCTGAGAAATAAAGTCTCAAATCTAACATTTAAAGTCTCAATTCTGAGAAATAAAGTCTCAATTCTAACATTTAAAGTCTCAATTCTAACATTTAAAGTCTCAATTCTGAGATTTAAAGCTTTGATTCTGAGAAATAAAGTCTCAATTCTGAGAAAAAAAGTCTCAATTTTGAGATTTAAAGTCTCAACTCTGAAAAATAGTCTCAATTCTGAGAAAAAAAGTCTCAATTCAGAGATTTAAAGTCTCAACTCTGAGAAATAGTCTCAATTCTGAGAAATAAAGTCTCAATTCTGAGAAATAAAGTCTCAATTCTGAGAAATAAAGTCTCAATTCTTACATTTAAAGTCTCAATTCTGAGGAATAAAGAGACTTTTCTGAGAGACTCAATTCTGAGAACTAAAGTCTTCATTCTGACATTTAAAGTCTCAATTCTGAGAAATAAAGTCTCAATTCTGAGAAATAAAGTCTTAGTTCTTACATTTAATGTCTCAATTCTGAGATTTAAAGTCTCAATTCTGAGAAATAAAGGCTCAATTCTGAGAACTAAAGTCTTCATTCTTACATTTAAAGTCTCAATTCTGAGATTTAAAGTCTCAATTCTGAGATTTAAAGTCTCAATTCTGAGATTTAAAGTCTCAATTCTGAGAAATAAAGTCTCTATTCTGAGAAATAAAGTCTCAATGCTGACATTTAAAGTCTCAATTCTGAGATGCAACGTTGTAATTATGAGTTTCTGACTTAATTACACAATTCTGAAATATAAAGTTGCAATATTAAGTTAAGTCAGAATTTGGAGATAAAAAGTCATAACTCTGATAAAAACTCGCAATTCTGACTTTTTTTCTCAGAATTGTGTTATGTATACATGAAATTGCGAGTTACTAAGAGATATAAACTCACAATTCTGAGTTCTTAAAAATTGTGAGTTTGTATCTCTTAATAACTCGCAATTTCATATATATATACATAACAATTCTGAGAAAAAAAAGTCAGAATTGCGAGTTTGTAGGCTACCACGTAGTAGTGACATTAAAGGTCGCAATAACCTTTTTTTATTTTTTATTCAGTGTCGGGAATGGGCTTCTATAAAACTTTGTGAAAGATAAACAAAATTAAAGAGATGTAGCGTGATAAAAATAGAAACAGGCTAGACTCAGCGTCACAACAGCACATTAGATAAGTTGAGTGCCCAAGTAAGTGGACTGGAGTATATTTATATCAAACCTAAGAGCTCTCTATTAATAGCGTGCTCTAAATCTCCTTAAATCCAGATTTAGAGGGAATCCCCCCTGAGCGGTTAACAGTCCCACTGAGCCACTAGCACTAACCGACATCCCCATGTGCCAACACTGACAACATAATACGATCAGAATGTCTCAGCAACACTAAACTCAATCCGACATTCGAGAATTTTCAAACTCACCCGCCCTTTCCTGCTCTCGGACTCCTCTCCAGACTCTTCTTCAGACTGTATCCAGTAATGCTAACAGCCCGGGAACAAAGTGTACTCTCGAAATAAGTTTTCTTACGGCTGACGCAAATGCAGAGCTGGTTTTAACTACCCTCACACACTTCCTCGAGCACCGCCACAGGTGTGTGTGTGTGTGTGTGTGCCAGCAGTACCTGCCTCATACACCGGGCAGGGCGTGTGTTTTGCTTGGTATGAGGGTCTTCCTGAAACCACGTGCCCTGGAAATAAGAGATCGTGTTGCTGTCATATCCTGCAGAAGCTGTTGACTCAACTTTAAGATTGTGGCAAGGTCATCATTAGACGCGATATTTGAGCATAACAAATGCCATAGACACTGTGGTACGTCAACCACTAGGTGGCGCTATAGCACTGAATATTATTATGCCTGTTATCTAACACACAAATGCTGTATTTTCAGTTTTTTTATGCAGACCCATATGATGTTTTGATTGTAATAAGAGAATAAATCCCCATTTGATAATTTTACACAATTTAAAATTGAATGATGATAATAATAAAATATAATGAAGCTTGTATTGATGAAAAGTAGGCCAAATAACTGAAACACGCATTAATAATAGGGATATAACTAGCATTTAGATTTGTTTTTGAAACATTATATATATATATATATATATATATATATATATATATATATATATATATATATATATATATATATATATATATATATTGTTATTAAATCGTATTAAAACATTTTCCTGCCAAGTAGCACCGTTTTTGTGTTTGCAATGTGTACATTTATTTGAAAACAATGTATGTAATTGAATTGAAATATATATTTTATAGTTAATTCATTTGAAAACAATAAATTAAGCCTGTATTGATGAAAAATAATAACTGAGGCATGGATTAATGTAATATCATAACTAAAACGTGTTCATTTGGATTTGTTTTTCAAACGTTTTGCTAAAAACTTTTAAAAAACGTGAGGTGCTTTATTGGCGTCAATATTTCAGTGAAGACCTTTAATATAGAGCCTTTTCACTCCAAAAAGGTTTTATTTATGTATTTTAAAAGCATATTTTGATTAATAAAATATTCAAACTTTCCACTAAAAGTTTTTTGGGGAACCAAAAATGTTTTTTTTTTTTTTTTTGTGGAAATGTTGCAGAAACTATGTTGGAACCTTTTAAAAAAATGTCTAATATCGAATTACTTTTAATTTCCATTTCAGATTTTTCTTTTTATTAAAAAATATGAATTAACTAAGTAGAATACAATTTGATATACTGTTGAAGTCAAAATTATTAGCCCACCTGAATTATTAGCCCCCATCCCCCCTTTTTATTTCCCCCCAATTACTGTTTAATGGAGAAAAGATTTTTTCTTCAACACATTTCTAAACATAATAGTTTTACTAACTCATCTCTAATCACTGATTTATTTTATCTTTGCCATGATGACAGTAAATAATATTAGACTAGATATTCTTCAAGACACTTCTATACAGCTTAAAGTGACATTTAAAGGCTTAACTAGGTTAATTAGGTTAACTAGGCAGGTTAAGGTAATTAGGCAAGTTATTGTATAACGATGGTTTGTTCTGTAGACTATCGGAAAATATATTGCTTAAAGGGGCGAATAATATTGACCTTAAAATGGTTTTAAAAAAAATTAAAATCTGCTTTTATTCTAGCCAAAATAAAACAAATAAGACTTTCTCCAGAAGAAAAAATATTGTAAAAATTTCCTTGCTCTGTTAAACATCTTTGGGAAATATTTAAAAAAGAAAAAAAAATCTAATAATAATCTAATAATTCTGACTTCAACTGTACTTTTATTCATTGTTTTTGTTTCTTTTATTACACAACATGACGTTTATAAAAATGCATTTATTTAACAATAAACTGATGCACAGGTCAAAGGTAAATTAAAGTTAAAGTTAAAGTTAGAAACTGAAGCGTAACTGTTTCTAAGATGGTGGTTTGCTATTACCATGTTATATAAGTAACAATCTCTGCTTTAATACCCAAACAGAACTATTCGTAAAACCGCAGTGTTTAACAAAAACACCTTTGTTGGGAACTTATTTTAGCGGACTGTTTCTGTTTTGTTTAGTTTTTTTCTTTGATGTGGCTTATTTTGTTCCAAAAAAGGGAGCTGCGATTGTGTTCTACATAACCAGCACAATACAGCCAGAAAGCCACGCGGTCAAAAACGCGAGTGTTTTGATGACTCCCAAACTCCCTGAAAGTTTGTTTACTAGTTCTGAAAGAACGAAAATATTGCTTGTTTCGCTTTCAAAAGCGCGCCTGTGATTGGCTGTCCGCTCCTGTCAATCATACACAGGGGCGGCGTCAGCTGACATATGATAGTGAGTTCCAGTAAGCGCACTTGGAGTTTTTAGTTCACAGACATTCAACAAGCGACAGCAACAGGACTCTCTCTCTCACACACACACATACTACAGGACTGGATATTACAAAACTTCACAACAACATCAGTCTGACGCACGCTACGACTTCGAAATCGTTCCCAATGTAACTCAAGTCAGTTTAACTAAGTATCCGCAGTTCGCTTGTGTTTACAGTTTCGCGTTTCAGCTCTTATTTTCGCTTGACAGTCATATGTGACATTTTAAGAGGCGCACAGTATTGCTGGTACCATGGCTGACGCAGCCCAAAACCAGATGGTGGAGATCGACCCGGACTTCGAGCCGCTGTCCCGGCCCCGCTCCTGCACTTGGCCGCTGCCGCGACCCGAGTTCCCGAACCCCGCCGCCGCGGACTCCAACACCTCGTCCCCGGCTCCGTCCGTCAAACAAGAGCCCTCCAGCACCGCGGACTTCATCAACAACCTCAGTCTGCTGGAGGAGAATGAGGACTACCCCGACCAGAAGCCTCTCATGCTCTGCGGCGAGTTCCAGTGCCAGGAGAACTGCATTCACCAGCCGCAGATCCCGAGTCAGCAGCAACAGGTGCCCGTGCTGTCCTCTCCTGTGGCCGCCGCCGCCGCTGCCGCCGCCGCCGCTCAACGCAAAAGCAGCTCGTCCCGGCGCAACGCCTGGGGAAATATGTCGTACGCGGACCTGATCACCAAAGCCATCGAAAGCTCACCCGAAAAGAGGCTCACCCTGTCTCAGATCTACGACTGGATGGTGAAAAGCGTCCCATATTTTAAAGACAAGGGGGATAGTAACAGCTCCGCGGGCTGGAAGGTATTTATCTGTTCATATCTTGAGTTTTGGGGTTTAAAACTTTTAAATGCTCATTGAAAAGTGGCTCACATTGTCTCAAATCTACGAATGGATGGTGAAAAGCGTGTCTTATTTTAAAGACAGTGGTGACAGTAAGCTCCGCGGGCTGGATGGTGTTTATATTTATTTTCGTTTTCTGAGTTTTGGGGGTTTTAAACTTTTATTGACGCGTTTTGGTTGCCAAGGTTCCCGTTTAGTAGATGCGCGCCCCTCCAGCTGTTTTGTAAACAAACGCGCCCCTCTTGTCGTGCCAACGCTTAGTGTCGATTTGTGCTGCCCCGTGTGGCATAATTTCTGCGCAGATTTACGACCGAATGGTTAAAAGCGTCCCTTATTTTAAAGACAACTGAGGGGTAGAAACAGCTCCGCGGACAGGAAGGTATTCATCATTTCGTATGTTGAGTTTTGGGGTTTTTAGACCTTTAAAGACGCGTTTCGGTTGCCATGGTTCTCGTTTGGCGGATGCGCGCGCCCATTCAGCTGACCTTTTTGAGGGATGTAAACAATAACAATGGTCCTAACGTGTTTCCTGTTTTAGATTTTTAATTTTCATAGCTTCTGGAAATCCAAAAGGATCCACACATCGATAAACAAATGTTATGACAAGTGCTCACATTATAACAGAACTATTTACAATTCTGAAAGAGCTTGACAACAAGCAGGAACCAGGCTCGCAGCCAGCCTGGTGAAAGGGGTGGTTCTTCTTCACAAAAAGTGAACATTTTTGCACTCATACGCTTCATTTTCTATTCAATTATGAGATTTAAATACTGCATTTAGTGACATTTTAGGCAGGATTTTTTTTTTTTTTGCTAGATTAGTCGGATGGTAATCATTACCACACTTTAGTTGATGTACCAATGTATTTCCTAAAGATTTACAATAAAGAAGTATGAAAAATACTTATTTATATAATACAAACTTATTCCTTATATATCATTTGGAGAAAAAAAGCAGGAATCTGTTAAAGTTTTACATTTAAAACTGTAGCTTCTTGTCATTTATAACGCAAATAACAAACTGACCATAACATTCGACTGGCCCCAGTCAGAATTTGGCTGTTCAATAAAAAAAAAAAAACATAAAAATAAAATAATAATGATAATATAATGTAGAACTTCACGATTTTTCTAGCCTCTTTTGAAAGAAAGTACATTTGAATATTCATGGATAACAACAATTGCCAATATATATTCAAATTAATGTAGTAATGGCCACTTTTGGTGCTTTATACTTTTTTTATTGGTCATTTTTGTTTCAAGAATAAAGTCCAAGATTTATAATAAAAGGTACTTATGTTAAAAAAAGCTGAAATATTTTCTCTATTTAAAAAACAATACAAAAGACTTCTCTTACATCAGATTATAAAATTAAAAATTTTGTTAGGATTGGCCAAAACTTTTGTCACGCTGAAGCGACAGCCAACAGAGGATTCCACTTGGTCTTAAAGCCTTTTTGATGGGTTATTTTCGCTATTTATGTTGGCGTAGCAGTCAAAATCGTACAAATGAGCTTATGTATGGGACAAACTCTGGACCTTTATCTTCCAACCTGGTTACGGGCCTGGGAACTGTTCATGGGCCAATGATATCGGCATATTGAAATGGTTGTCGTGCCAACACATGCTGTCGATTTGTGCTGAGCCGTGTTGCATAATTTCTGCGCTGATCCTTCACTTATTGTTTTAGGATTGTCATGGGATTGTCAATGCTCTCCATTCATTGTCGTGCAGGACAGATGATTGCCTCTCATTACTCGCAGCACATGGTGAGGTGGTTTTGCAGTCAATAGCTCAAGTGCTGCTGACCCATGTCACATGACAGGTCCCGAGTAACAAGTGCCTGCTGACAACAGGACTTGTTGGATCTTTGCACATTCTCCAGGTAGAGGTTTGTTAAAGTTTGAATGAATCCAACACCTCTGTTACCCTTAGACCAAGAGCTTGTAGGACGTAAGATTGCTAGAAATACTTCTAAATTGTTATTGTTGTTCAAAATTGTTTATATCATGCGTTTTACTTTCAGACTGATATTGCGTAACGGGATCAGTTCATGTTTTTGGAACAAATACAATTGTATGCATGAATGCGAATGCAAGCTTTTAACTAAAGTTGTAGCAATGAATTGTAGAGCACGACTAGATTTAACGAAAGAATACGAAATAGAAATAAAATAGATGTACAAATACAAAATGGCCACCTCAAAACTGAAATATTTGAAAAAAGATGAATTTACGAAATTATTATAGTTGTATGAATTAATAAAATAATTGTGAACGTATAACTACAATATATAATTGTATATATATGAACTAATAAGAACTTATTACTGAAGTAGTTATATAATAAATTCCCATTAACTAAAATTGTTGTACGAGTCTGCAAAATCGCAAACTTATGACTAAAATAATATATGAATTAATCAAAAATGTGAACTTATCAGTAAAAAGTTGTACAAATGAATATGAATGTGACATCTCACTACAAAAATAGCTGAAATGAGCACTTCATAGCTAAAATAAGTTGTTCGAATTAATTCAAAATCACCACCTCAAAACTAAAGTAGTTGTACAAGTTATATGAACTTTATACAATTGATGTATGAATACATAAAAAAATGTGTACTAATAACTAATAGGCTGTACAAACGAATATGAAATCACCATTTTATCACAAAAATTGTTAAAATCAGAACTTTATAGGTGTTCGAATAAATACGAAATCACCACCTCGTTACTAAAATAGTTGTTAAAATAGTTGTTTGTAAATAATTGTTGAAATCATAGCTTCATAACTAAAATAAGGTGTTCGAGTTATACGAAAATCTGACTTTATAACAAAAATTGCAGTATGAATTAATAAAACAAATCAAGTGAATACGAAATCACCTCTTCGTAACTAAAATAAGTTATGCGAAAATTATAATTTCGTAACTAAAATTGCTGTATGAATGTCAGATTTTCATAGGTGCTCGTATAAATACGAAATCACCACCTCGTTACTAAAATAGCTGTACGAGTTACAAGCAAATGCAACTGTACTACAAAAATTGCTGAATGAATAAACATTGTGTACTCATAGCTAAAAAGTTGTACAAATGAATATGAAGTCGACATATTAATACAAAAATAGTTGAAATCAGAACTTCACTACTAAAATAAGTTGCTTGAGTTATACGAAAATGCAACTTTGGAACTATAATTGCTGTCTGAATTAAGAAAATAGAAATCTAATGAAAACGAAATGTCCATCTCGTAACTAAAATAGTTGTATGAGTTAGGCAAAAATTGCAACTTTATAACTAAAATTGCTGTATGAATGAATAAGAAATTGAGAACTTATCACTGAAATGTGTAACAACTGAATATGAAATCGACATATTAATACAAAAATTGTTGAAATCAGAACTTCATAACTGAAATAAGGTGTTCGAGTTATACGAAAATCTGACTTTATAACAAAAATTTCAGTATGAATTAATTTAAAAAATCAAGTGAATACGAAATCACCTCTTCGCAACTTTGCAAAAATTGCAACTTTATAACTGAAATATAAAAATAAATTGTGTATTTATAACTAAAAAGGTGTAAAGGTTAATATGAAATCACCATTTTATTACAAAAATGTTATGCGAAAATTGTAACTTCGTAACTAAAATTGCTGTATGAAGGAATAAAAATTGGGAACTTATCACTAAAAAGTTGTACAACTGAATCTGAAATCGACATATTAATACAAAAATTGTTGAAATCAGAACTTCATAACTAAAATAATTTGTTCAAGATATACGAAAATGCTACTTTATAACTAAAATTGCTGTCTGTATCAATAAAGAAAATTAAAAGTATAAATCTAATGAATATGAAATCACCACCTCATAACTAAAATAGTTGTATGAGTTATATGAAAAGTGCAACTTTTTAACTAAAATATAAAAATAAATTGTGTATTTATAACTAAAAAGGTTTAAAGGTTAATATGAAATCACTATTTTATTGCAAAAATGTTTGTACGAATTCACCACTTTGGACCTACAATAGGAGTGTGAAAAAAAAAAAATTCCCAAAACAGTATGACATTGTATACATTTATACGAAATCCTTCTGAAATAACAGTTTTGGTATATTTGCTCTAATTTGTAGTCATTTAATAAAAATAATCATGTTGCTATATAATTGCCTTAGTTGCTATATAGTTGCCTTATATATTTTTTCCCAAATAAAGAATCATACAGTTTCAATTCATACAATGAAATAGCCACATTGATACTAAAAATACTTTATTTATTTATTTATATTTATTTATATTTATTTATTTATTTATTTATTTTTTATTTATTTGTTTATTTATATATTCATTTATTTTTATTTATATATATATATATATATATATATATATATATATATATATATATATATATATATATATATATATTTATTTATTTATTTATTTATTTATATATTTATTTATTTATTATTATTTTTTTTTTTTTACATTTTTTATCAATTTGAATTCAGGAGTCATCAACAGAACCCATTTTCGTCTTACTTTCGATGCATGCTATCCTTCTACTGACACACAAACAATAATAAAAGTTTTAAGGGTCACAAAAGGACAACACACACCCTTTTTCCACACCCTGATACTAGAGTTCAACATAATCCTCGATGACCCACATCCATAGGACTGCTCTCTGATTATGTTTACGTGCCATTAGGAATCAGTTCAGATATGCAATAAGCTGGAACCCAATAAATCAATTCAGGTGACACGCTGTTGCACCACTGCTGATTCACCCTGGCAACCGGAGAAACAGGCAAACACTGGCTTTCCCCTCCATGGAAACCTCGGCGTTAAGTGGCTCCAAAAAGTTGTGTTGTTAGGTGTAGCGCATCATCACAGAACACGCTATTAATATCCGCCGGATTAACTGTCGATATACCCGTCTGATGGTTGCCAAGTATGCAGGCATGGCGGTCGACGCATGCAGGCCAGATCCGCTCCACCCTCGGCTTCATTGTGTGTCTGTATGCCAGCATTCCTCCATTGTCACGCTTTTGTGCGTCTGTTGGGGAGGCACTGAATGCGTTTGGGAATACAGTTGAAGTCAAAATAATTAACTCTCCTGTGAATTCTTTTCAAATATTTCCCAATTGATATTTAACAGAGCAAGGAAATTTACACAGTATTTCCTATAATATTTTTTCTTCTGGAGAAAGTCTTATTAGTTTTATTTCGGCTAGGATATAAGCTGTTTTTAATTTTTTAAATACCATTTTAAGGTCAATATTATTAGCCCTCTTAAGCAATATTTTCTTTGATTGTCTATAGAAAAAACCATTGTTGTACAATGACTTGCCTAATTACCCTAATTGGCCTTATTAAGCTAATTAACCTAGTTAAGCCTTTAAATGTCACTTTAAGCTGTATAGAAGTGTCTTGAAGAATATCTAGTCTAATATTATTTACTGTCATCATGGCAAAGATAAAATAAATCAGTTATTAGAGATGAGTTATTAAAACTATTATGTTTAGAAATGTGTTGAAACAATCTGCTCTCTGTTAAACAGAGAATTGGGGGAAAAATACAAGGGGGGGCTAATAATATAGACTTCATCTGTATATGTGAGCAATTCCAGTGTTATGGAAATGACATTTGCAGTAAAAAACTGACAACATAAAATTCACAAAGAATGCAAATGTTTACAGTTTGCTTATATTTTCTTTCCAAAACAACTAACTAACTCTAACTGAGTTAAAGGATCAGAAAAAATATCTGCAAATGCATTTTATATTTTAAACAAAGAAAATAAAAATGCGTTACGGAAGAGACAAAAAAAAGTATATTACAGTACATAACATACTTTGCGAAAAATTCTGTGAATTAAACTGGCTCAACCCTAAGTAAATATGCTAATCAAAAGTATAACAGTTGGAAAAACTTAGTTTTATTTACCTTTATTTGAATAAATAATAAATCACCCCC
Source organism: Danio aesculapii (assembly GCF_903798145.1). Classification (NCBI taxonomy): domain Eukaryota; kingdom Metazoa; phylum Chordata; class Actinopteri; order Cypriniformes; family Danionidae; genus Danio; species Danio aesculapii. Next base: position 45,718,578 of record NC_079449.1, read on the forward strand.
TATTAACTAAAACTGTTGTATGAGTTTGCCAAATTGCAATCTTATGTCTAGGGCCAGACGGAATCTGCGGACGTTTTTTGCTATTTTTGCTGAGATTTTTGGTAAAAATTTGCGGATTTGTGCAGAAATGTTTTGGGAGTATCATAACTAAAATCTTAATACTGTATGTGAAATAAAAGATAATAATTTTAGAACTTTTATTTAATGTTTAAAATGCAAATCCATTTAGATTCACGTTATTTGGTAAACAAAGCAAGTCTCTCATATAATATCTCTATCAAAAGACAGAGAATATTACTTTACAAACTGTATTGTAACTAAATCAGATGAATATTTTCATATTAGTCAATAATATCACTGTAATTAATTTAAAAACTGAATAAATCTAAATTTACACACATTTACTCAAGTAAATAAACAGAATTAATGATGGGCTAAAAATCTGCGGAATGCTGCGCGCAGATTCAGTGTGGGCCTACTTATAACTAAATTAGTATATGAATTAATCAAAAATGATTTGAAAATGATAAACTTATCACTAAAAAGTTGTACAGCTATATAAAAACAAATATGAATTCACCGTCTTATTACAAAATTGTTCAAATGAGCACTTCATTACTAAAATAAGCTGTTCAAATGATTATGAAATCACCACCTCGTAACTTAAAAATAGTTGTATGAGTTATACAAACTGTTTATATTCTGATCTGTTTTTCGAAAACATAACATATATAACACACACTCACTGGCCACTTTATTAGGTACACCTGCCCAACTGCTTGTTAACGCAAACTTCTAATCAGCCAAGCACATGGCAGCAACTCAGTACATTTAGGCATGTAGACATGGTCAAGATGATCTGCTGAAACATCATGAAAGCGTGGATCCATCCTGCCTTGTATCTACAGTTCAGACTGGTGGTGTAATGGTGTGGGGGATATTTTCTTTGCACACTTTGGGTCCATTAGTACCAATTGAGCATCGTGTCAACGCCACAGCCTACCTGAGTATTGTTGCTGACCATGTCCATCCCTTTATGACCACATTGTACTCCATCTTCTGATGGTTACTTCCAGCAGGATAACACTCCATGTCATAAAGCGTGAATCATCTCAGACTGGTTTCTTGAACATGACAATGAGTTCACTGTACTCAAATGGCCTCCACAGTCAGCAGATCTCAATCCAATAGAGCACCTTTGGGATGTGGTGGAGATTCGCATCATGGATATGCAGCCAACAAATCAGCAGCAACTGCGTGATGCTATCATGTCAATATGGAGCAAAATCTCTGAGGAATATTTCCAGTACCTTGTTGTATCTGTGCCACAAAGGCAGTTCTGTAGTTCTGAAGGCAAAAGGAGGTCCAACCCAGTACTAGATAGGTGTACCTAATAAAGTGGCCAGTGAGTGTATGTAACATATTTTCCATAACCAGAGTTAAAGTATCCGAAAAAATAAATTAATCTGTAAACACATTTAATATTTTAATCAAGTGAAATAATCTTGCGTTACTAAAGTGATCAAAAAAAGTATGCATGTTTACGGGAAACAACAAACTTAGTAGAAATTCTGTGAATTAAACTGTACAAACATAAAGAAATAATACTAATCAGAAGAATAGTAGTTTGAACATATGTTTGATTTGACATTTTTGCTTTTATAAGTGCTGTGTTATGGAGGTGACATCCGTCCTTCACGAATGTGACAGTAATAATAATAATAATAAATAATTTAAATAAAACAATGCATTTTATATTTAACATAATATTAAAATGTTTATTTAATATGTTCCAATTTATAAAATATTTATGCTAATAATAATAATAATGATGATAATAACAATAATAATTATTATTATTATTTTATTATTGTTATCATTATCCTTAATTGTTATGCAATTTAAATGTAACTAAACAACAACAACAACAACAACAACAGTAATAATACCAGCAACAACAATACATTGTAAATAAAATGATGCAGTTTGTATTTAAATACATTTTACAATGTTTATTTAATGTCCATGTGTTTGTTTATTATAGATTATTTAGTCTGATAATATTAATCAAAATAATAATAACAAAAATAATAACATACACACATATATATAAGTTTTAATTGACATTTTTGCTTCTATAAGTGATAAAGCTGTGTTATGGAGGTGACATCTGTGCGTTACGGATGTGACAGATGTAAAATTGGCACTTGTGTGACTTTGATAAATCCAAAAATATAGTTTAAAAATGTTGACAGAGACAATTGAGTGTTTTTACAGCACTGTAAAATACTAAAGATCACAAAGACCTTAGAAAGGGTTTCAATAATTTGGCGTATTTGACATTTGCACTGGTTTCATTTGCTCTTTATTTATTTAACTTGATAAATTTCTCACCCATGATAATGACACATAATTCTTGGTATCTGGCTGGCATTCCCAGTGTTATCTGATAAAGCCAGTGTCAAATCTGTGAGTGTTTGTGTTGTGGTTGTAAAGCGATAGGATCTGCTGACTGATTGGATGCTCTCTGTGCATGTAACGATGCACATTATTTTTGCGAGAGGGGCGGTACTATTTGATTTTATTCGGATCTTATTAATGTCTCTCCAAATGAGTGTGCTGCTGACTGAAATGAGACTCTTGGGTTTGGAAAATATTGAGAGGGTGATGGGTTATGAGAAGATTTGGTGAGAAAATGACTGATATGTATTGATGTTAATGGTGGTCAGGGTTGCTTGTCTTGATGTGTGTGTTTGCTTATGGTGGCACGTTGAGTTGTTTAGGTGAATGGGTTTTTAGTTGTCAAGATATTTGATCTCAGTGGCTGATAATGTAGCTTTTGCATGACACTACCAAAACAATAAAGATTAATAATAAAATAATAACAATAATTATCATAATAAAATTTCTTATTAATTAAAATAACAGCAATAATAGTAATAATAATAATAATAGTAATAATAATAAATAATGTTAAATAAATCAATGCATTTTAAATTTAAGATAATATTAAAATGTTTATTGGATATTTATAGCAGTTATATCAGATATTTGATCTCAGTAGCCGATAATGTAGCTTTTGCATGGTACTATCAAAAAAATAAATAATAATAATAAAAAAATATATAAAAAAATAACAACAATAATTATTATTATAAATTGTTTTATTAATTAAAATATCAGCAATAATAATATTAAATAATTTTAAATAAATCAATGCATTTTAAATTTAAGATAATATTAAAATGTTTATTTGATATTTATATAAGTTATATCAGATATTTGATCTCAGTGGCCGATAATGTAGCTTTTGCATGGCACTACCAAAATAATAATAATAATAATAATAACAACAATAATAATAATCATAACAACAACAACAATAATAATAATAATAATAATAATAATAACAGCAATAATACTACTACTAATAATAATAATAATAATAAATAATTTTGAATAAAACAATGCATTTTATATTTAACATAACATTAAAATGTTTATTTAATATGTACATATTTATAAAACATTTTAACAAATAGTAATAATAATAATAATTATTATTATTATTATTGCATTATTAATTTTATTATTGTTATTATTAACCTTAATTGTTATGTAATTAAAAAACAACAACAATAATAATAACAACAGCAACAACAATACATTGTAAATAAAATGATGCATTTTATATTTAAATACATTTTACAATGTTTTTTTATTGTCTATGTGTTAATTTATTATAGATTATTTAGGCTAATAATAATAATAATAATAATAATAATAATAATAATAATAATAATAATAGTAATAATAATAATAATAAGCAAAAAATTAATAATAATACAATAACAGTAAAAACAGCAACAGCAACAATCATTCAGCAGATCCTATCACTTTTGTAACCACAACATTAACACTCACAGATTACACCCCTAGTAGTAATTACAGTAGAAAACCGCAAATTCATAATATGCAGTAAGTTACTGTACACGTTTTAAAATTACTCACAATGCAGTGCATATTACAGTAGTGACCTGTACAGAATGTATGGTATTTTACTGGGCGTTTTTGTAAGTAAATAACAGTAACATTGCAGCAAAGTCTAACAGTGATAGTCCCTCTCGCTGGTTAATGTCAGCCTCATTAAGGGGCAGATTCTTCAGTCTAGGCTACTGTACACAACTCCCACAATCCGCTGCAAACCAGTTCCAGTCAGTGTTTTTGCGAACTTTGGCTTGTGAAATGTACACGGTTACAGATGTGCTTAAAGGCTAACTGAATGGTCACGCTGGTTGTTTAGTGAAGGGAAAACAGTTCAAAGGAAACCAAGTGAATACCAGCCCCTGAATACACATTCCCCAGTGACAAAATGAGATAAATCTTACATTTACTGACTTTTCTGAGCTGTTTATGTGTGAGTGTGTGTGTGAGTGTGTGTGTGTGTTTTCATTTGATTATAATCTGAATCAAAGTATGAATATTTGTGTTATAGCAGTAGTTAATGTCATGTCGGATCCACTTATTGTAAATAATATAAAATTGACCTTAAAATGCTTAAAAAAACAAACAAACTGCTTTTAATCTAGCCGAAATAAAACAAATAAGAATTTCTCCAGAAGAAAAAATATATTAGGAAATACTGTGAAAAATTCCTTGCTCTGTTAAACATAATTTGGGAAATATTTGAAGAAAAAAAATTCACATTAGGGCAAATAATTTTGACTTCAACTGTACATATTGGAATAATAAGGGATGAATTCATTCGTTCATTTTCTTTTCGGCTTAGTCCCTTTATTAATCAGGGGTCCCCACAGCGGAATGAACCGCCAACTTATCCAGCATATGTTCTACAGAGCTGATGCCCTTCCAGCTGCAGCCCAACACTGGGAAACACCCATACATTCTTGCATTCACACACACACACACACACACGCACACGCACACGCACACGCACACACTACAGCCAATTTAGATTATTCAGACCCAGCCGGAGCTTGAACCAGCGACCTTCTTGCTGTATCAACCCACTGCGCAAGCTTGACACCCTAGGTATTAATAAAATAAAAAAAAAAAAAATATATATATATATTATTCAGGCCCATTTTATTCAGAATTCTGGCCCATTTCAGTGAATTAAAAATAAATAAATGAATTGAATAATACTAATAAAATAACTGAAATGAAATGAAATCTGAATAAATGAAGTGTATGTATATAATGTCAAATTACATCCTGTAATATTGCTTGATTATATGAAATAAATACGTTCAACTGTTTTAAATGTATTATTCATTGGTTCATTTTCTTTTCGGCTTAGTCCCTTTATAAATCCACAGCGGAATGAACCGCCAACTTATCTAGCACATGTTTTACGCAGCGGATCCCCTTCCAGCTGCAACCCATCACTGGGAAGCACCCATACACACTCATTCACATACATACACTACGGCCAATTTAGCCTACCCAATTCACCTGTACCACATGTCTTTGGATTGTGGGGGAAACCGGAGCACCCGGAGGAAACCCACGCCAACACGGGGAGAAAATGCAAACTCCACACAGAATCGCCAACTGACCCAGTCGAAGCTCGAACCAGCGACCTTCTTGCTGTGAGGTGATTGTGCTACTCGTGCTGCAGTTCTAAATGTATTAAATAACAGTAATTCGAATACATTATATCTACTAAACATAACACAATATGGTAACGTGTATAACTATGGCGTATAACACAATTAATATAACTAATAATAATTAAAAATACAAATAAAATAGCATCTTTCTCATCAAACATTCCTTTATAGCAAATAAAATTCTGAATAATTGAGCAATGTAATGTTATGTGTATTTATATAGCGCATTTATAGTGTTTGGCTATACACCCAAAGTGCTTCGATCATGAGGGAGGTCTCTCCACACCACCACCAGTGTGCAACATATACTTGGATGATGCGACGGCAGTCACAGGGCAACGACGCCAGTGCGCTCACCACACCCCACCTATAGGGGGAGTGGAGAGACAGAGCCAATTTGGTGGATGGGGATGATTGGGAGCCCAATGGGAGAATTTAGCCAGGACTTTGGGGTTACACCCTTGCTCATTACTCTAAATGCCATGGGATTATTAATGACCACAGAGAGTCAGGATCTCGGTTTAACGTCTCATCCGAAAGACGGCACTCAGTATAGTGTTCCCTTCACTTTACTGGGGCATTAGAACCCACAGAGACCACAGGTTGAGCGCCCCCAGCTGGCCTCACTAGCAGCACTTCCAACAGCAACCTAGTTTTTCCCATGTGGTCTCCCATCCAGGTGCTGACCAATCCCAGCCCTGCTTAGCTTCATTGAGTCTTGGGCTGCAGTATGGCTGTGGCATACTACAAAATATATAATTTAATATAATTTTTTAAGTTTAAATAATAAACTGAATTAATAAATATGATATATTGATTAATAATACAAGAAGTGTGTGTGTGTGTGTGTGTCAGGATGATTGCTTAAATTGCAATAATAATCTCTAATCTCTATAATAATCAGATTCAGACGGACGTTTTCAGTGTTTTTCACTCAACTTTCAGTGAATGACAAACTGCCTCTATTAATAGTAAAAGAACCCAATGAGTCAGTCAGTCAGTCGGTCTCTGAGCAGCTTGACATGATCATTCATCTCTCCTCCACAGAGAACATCATTCACCATTTGTTGAGCAGATTTATATGATTTTCCCCCTCATGTTCGGGTTTCAGAGTCTGATGTTTCTCTGAAGAGCTCAACTCTTCAGTTTGTGCATGTGTTTGCTTGTGAAAGGTTCCACGTGTTCCACGAATATCACAGAATTGTAGACATCGAAAGTCAGGGAATTTAATAATTTTTCGTCAACGTTACGGACAATCAGGGATTTAAAAGTTTCACTTCCCATTTGTCAAAATTTCTGATGATGTCAGCCAGAAATACCTGATTTAGTGGCAAATTCTCTCAAAATTGACAGCAGTATTTGCAGTATTTCGCTACAAAAATTTACACATCTTAGTTCAGGGATGGGCAAACTCGATCCTGGAGGGCCGGTGTCCCTGCATAGTTTTGCACCAACCCTAATCAAACACACCTGCTTGTAGCTTTCTAGTGATCTTGAAGACACGAATTAGGGTGTTCAGGTGTGTTTGATTAGTGTTGGAGCAAAACTCTGCAGGGACACCGGACCTCGAGGATCGAGTTTGCCCATGCCTGGCTTAGTTCTTAATTGCTTTTTCACTTTTTCTCCAGTCTTCTCTAGTGTTTTTAAACTGCCGGTTGGTTTTTTTTTTCTTTTAGATTTATTTTTGGCCTTTTTGCCTTTATTAGACAGGACGGTATTTAGACAGGCAGCGAAGTTGGAAAGAGAGAGGGAGGTAGGGAAATGTCCTTGAGCCAGGATTCGAACTCGGGACGCCCTGAGGTGCTACTGCACCATATGTCGACGCGCTAACCACTAGTCCATTGCGCTGACCTGGTTGGGTTTGATCAGGTCTGTGTTGTTCCTGCATCAGGGCTTTTTCAGCCATTGAAAGTCAGGCAATTTTATTCTTTTATTTTTCCAAGACTTAAAAAATCTGATATTTTTGTTTGTCATTTATAATTCTTTCCCAATTATCAAAATTTCAGATGATATCAGACAAAAAATAACTGATTTGGCAATATTTGCATAATTTTTTTGCTTTACTACACAAATTTACACATCTCACTTCTTCATTGGGGTGGCACAGTTGCTCAGTGGTTAGCGATGTGGCCTCATGGCAAGAAGTTCTCTGGTTTGAGTCCTGGCGGGAGTAGTTGGCGTTTCTGTATGGAGTTGGCATGTTCTCCCCGTGTTGGCGTGTTTTTTTTTGTCCGGGTGCTCTGGTTTCCCCCACAGTCCAAACACATGCGCTGTAGGTCAATTTGAGGAACTAAATTGGCCGTAGTGTGTGAATGTGTGAATGTGAGAGTGTATGGGTGTTTCCCAGTACTGGGTTACAGCTGGAAAGGCATCCGCTGCGGATACATATGCTGGAATAGTTGGCGGTTCATTCTGCTGTGGTGACCCCTGATAAATAAGGGCCTAAGCCGAAGGAAAATGAATGAATGAGTTCGTCATTGCTTTTTTTTGACCTTGGTCTGTAATTGACATGCAGGTTTCTCACTGTTAGAAACAGAGAGAAAGTGTTTACCTGTTTACTCTGTAAAGTGTACTACATCATATTTAATATGACTGTTAAAAAAA